>NC_046157.1:126703080-126726028 GCF_011064425.1 Rattus rattus
AGTCTTTAGGTAGTGGCTTAGTCCCTGGAAGCTCTGGTTGCTTGGCATTGTTGTACATATGGGGTCTCGAGCCCCTTCAAGCTCTTCCAGTTCTTTCTCTGATTCCTTCAACAGGGGTCCTATTCTCAGTTCAGTGGTTTGCTGCTGGCATTCGCCTCTGTATTTGCTGTATTCTGGCTGTGTCTCTCAGGAGAGATCTGCATCCGGCTCCTGTCGGTCTGCACTTCTTTGCTTCATCCATCTTGTCTAATTGGGTGGCTGTATATGTATGGGCCACTCTTAAGTAGCCTCATTTTCCTCTCTCTTCTCATGATAGTTGGGCACATCCTATTCTGTCAAATCTTTCCCTGATTCTTCACTTTATCTGCCACTCAATCGGACATCACTTTCAAAAATATGTGCTTCCTTCTACAAACTAACTTTATTGTTTGGGATTAAAGGTGCATACTAAGGGCATTTCTGTATTTGAGTCAAAGGAATTAAAGTTGTGAGCTAAGGGTGAACCACAACTAGAACAGGTTTTTTTCCAGTAAACAATACAACTGGAGGCTGACAGTGTGCTCAAATATCCTGCAACACTAAATAGAATGTCTCTATCAAAGCCACACCCCACCAGGGCTCAGAAAACCCTGCTAAAGAAAAGCTGGAAAGAGGGAATTGAGGACACCAAGAAAACAAAGTCCTTAGACTTAGAGTCAGCAGAATTGATTGTATAGGCTCTCAGGAGACTGAAGCAGCATGTAGAGCCTGAAGGGTTTGCATCTGATGAGGTTCTAGAGCTAAAGGAGAAGTGGCCACATATACCTACCCAGAAGCAATCTTCAACTGATACCCACTTGCTAATGAAAGTTTGATTTTCCCCAAGATTCTCACCAGAAAAAACAAACTATTTGAAGGGTAGGCTGCACGCAGCACTAGAACCAACAGAAAAATTATCTTTGGAGATTCCTAGTCTCATAATGTTGTGTCAGGTTGTTTTGTTTTTTATGCTATTTTTATTTTATTTATGTTTTGTGATGTGTTTATATGTATTTATGAGACAAAACACTTGATCATGGCAACTTAAGGGAGAAAACCCTTAAATGATGGCCAACTGTTCCAAGTCCTAAGTCTACACTCAGTTGCTGAGTTCTGAAGGTTGGCAATGCCCACACTCAGAAGGCCCCACTACAATAACCAACACTAATACCGAATCCAGAGAAAGCATCATAGTTGCAGGCAGGACTGTTTTATTATTTTTAGATACAGGGACTGTCCATTCAGCTTTGATTACATGATTTAAGATCAATGGTACCACCTTCCATCTGTGTTGTAGTAGTTGGCATTATTTCCAAACCCCAGAAAACCAGTCACTCTACTCATCTTTAGAACATAAATTCTCACTTTCTTCTTTTTGGTTATTCCCATCTATCTAGTTCTACTTAACAAGGCATCTAGATCTTTAAGCAGCCCAAGTCAATCTCATAGTCCAGGATACTAAACAGTGGCCAAACACCATAACTTATTGAAGTTACCCTAAAAATATCTGCCAATTTTCTCCAACCCTCCCAAAACCCCATCTCTATCAGGATATTCTATGGCCTTCAGAAATCTACTTACATTCAAGCGTCATGATTACTGTGTGGATGTGAACTGCAATTTCACCCTGGTGTTTTGACAATAAAGTATCTTTGTTCAAGGCCCAAATATGGCTGTCATGAAAGATTGCTTGTTCTTCCTGTCAAGAACTTCCAGAGTTCTAAGATTGGATGCACTGATCCTTTGTGATGTTTAGATGTACATTTTCAGTTTTCATGCAGTGGGGTTTTTAAAAAATCACCAATTAAGGAAAAAATGGTGATGGCTATTGTTTATGTCTCAAGACTTAGGACATTTTCACCCATGAAAGATTAAGCTGTCTTTCCTGTCAAGAACTCTCCACCCAGAGTTCCTGGTGATTGGATGCACTGGATCCTTTGTGATGTTTATTGTACATTTTCAGTTTTCCATGCAGTGGTATCCCCATAATCCTCCTATTTTATTTTTAACCTATTGAACCATTTCTTTCCACTCTGACCCTGGAATTTGGGCTTTGTTTAATAGCCCATACCTGCCCCAAATGCTTTCTGCTTTGCAAGATGGTTTAGCACATCGCACCATCTTTGCTCCTCTATACTTTCGGATAAAAGAGCAAAGAGGGTGATTCAGGCTATATTTTCCCTCAGAGATTCCACTTAACATGCACTTTTGAAGATGGAGGGTGATTCTGCTCCATCAGTTTGACCCACAGATTAATAATGCCTTATTCTCTGGAGTAGAAATATATTACACAATAAATTTATAGGGGTGAGTTGGAACTTGGCATACATGGATATATACAAATTATGTCAAGAAAACAAGACCCCAAGATGAACTAAACATGGCGTATTAAGGAAAATATATAGTCCCTCACCTTCCTTACTGAGCACCTAGTACCAACCTATTTCATGACACAATGTGATGAAGGACCAACAGTCAGAGAAGTTCCACTGTTCTACTGCTTTTGGCTCAGCTTAGATTCCCCTCTGGATTTAGCCAACTTGAATTTCCATTTGCCCATCCTCTGGTTCACCTATATCGATCTATTGTCCATCCATCCAACTGGTTATCTGTGCCTGGTCTTGTCCTTTTGACTCTGGAGCTGGACTCAATTCTGTAGCCCCCGATACATTCCAATTCATATGACTCCCCCCCATACTAAATACAAGTATAATGGTCAATTGGAGGACTAAATTTAGATATAAAGGAAGCTATGGCTTACAATAATCAGACCTATGCAAGTCAATCATTCATTCATATACTTATTCATTCATTCAAAAACTATGTGTTAAATTTCTACTGTGTTAGGCTTACTAAAAGATATGAGAAATACAAAAATAAATACATTTAAAGCCCAGAGATATGTCATTTGAATATAATCATAGATCATTTGATGGTCATTAAAATGTCTATGCAGGGTACTAAAAAATACAGGAGAAGATAGTCTTGAGTCCAACTGGAAGAATGAAGAGAAAGCATACACTTCATATAGCAAGAGGAAGAAAGAGTGAAAGGACATACCCCCTCCATTAGAGGAAAAATTTTCAGACATTCCCACACATTTAAGTCTTACCATCCTGAACTTAATAGCTACAAAGAAATCAACATATAAATATATTAAACTGCATAATAAAACCATGAAAAAGAAAATGAAGCAGAAATCTCTTCCAGAAGGTACTATGGGAACAAGCAATAGAAATGGCGAGAACAGGATCTACCTTGTCCTGCACAGCTTATTCTGAAAACTCGACTAAAGGAAGTGGGGGAATAAAGAAAGGACAGACGCGATGGAGAGATGATGATGATGAAGAAAGGACAGACGCATGTACAGAAAAGCTGGGGTTAGATGGGTTGTGTGTGCCCTAACAAAGTGGTACTAACTATGCCACACAAGCCAGAACCTTAATGTTTTTAATATGTACAGCACAAGGGTAAATGTTGGTTAACCAAGACAGTTCTCTTTAGAGGAGCAGTCTCAGGCTTGTAAACATGCCGGACAAGGAAGCTGCCGTAGCTAGTGTTTGTACACATACATCAATCATTCATAAATACTCATACTTGGGCCATAGGAAGACTTTGCCACTCCCATGGGTTGAGGCATCAGGTGTTTGACGTGGCCAAGCCCATGTCAGTACTATACATCCACTCAGGAGTTCATCCAATCCTTTTTCCAAAAGCTGTGATACAAGGGTGGTGTGTTTGGTGACAGAAGAAACACTTATATGTTACATTCTGCCTGTAACAGGACAAACAGTCAAAAGTCGTCTGTGGGTACAGATAAAGGTAAGAGAACTAGGAAAAGTCAGTAGAGCGCAGTGCTGTAGAGCACGGGATGCATCTAATGCAGTGGTTCTCGTCCTTCCTAATGCAGCCACCTTTAATACAATTCCTCATGTTATAGTGACCTTCACTCATAAAATTGTTTTTGTTGCTACTTCTTAACTAAATTTGATACTGTTGTGAATTGTAATGTGAATACCTGATATGCAAAATGGTCTTAGGCGATCCCCGTAAAAGGGTTGTTGGACCCCCAAAGGGACCATGACCTACAGGTTAAGAATGGCTGACCCAATGGAAGGCCTAGGAGAGAATAAACAGATAAGCGAAACTTGTGCTCTCTGTTCCTCTAGGGGTTCCATAATGAAAGACAAAGTGGCTTAAACAACAAAATTGTGTTTCTCACCGTTCTGGAAGCTAAAAGTCCCAAGTCAAGGTGCTGGCAAGTCTGGCTTCCCCTGAGTCCTTTCATGGAGTTGTAGGTAGCCATGTTTCTACAGTGTCTTCACGTGACCCTTCTTTCGTAACTATTTCTCAGATGAATCTTCCTCTTCTATGAGAACCCTGGTTTTCTTCAATTAGAGTCCACCCTTGTAGCCTTATTTAACCCATATATCATCTTTATAAGCTTTATCTATAAATATTATTATACTGGTAGCAGGACTCCAGTATAGAAACTGGGGAGAAGAAAATTCAGTGTACAAGAGTGAAGGGCAGAAAGACTACCCAAATAGGTGGGGTGAGGGGGCACTAAAAATTAGAGTCACATTCTGAAAATTTGGGGAGTAGAAATAGAGATGAATAATAGTTCCTGTGTTAAACAGGAGCTAGGAAAAATTAGAAATATTTGAAGGCTTAGTAAGTTATACACATTCCTGTCTCTTTTGTATAACTTTCATAGTTACAGTTAGTACCTACTGACATTTATGTAAAAACATGCAAACAAAAATACATAAAGATATGTGGACTCATCATCACAGGTCTGCAGGATTTGAGAGAGGAGGCATGGCCATCAACTTCAAACTGGAATGTGTGTGGTGACAGCAGTGTGAACAATTAGGAAATCTTTGTCACTGTGACAACCGAGATAGATAACTTCAGTTGCTTCTACTTTTGTGATGGCAAAATGGAACCAGACAGTTTCTGAACAGTCATTTTATGAAACCATAGTAAAAAAGAAAAAAAAAGAAAAAGAAAAAAATCAGAGAAAGATATCAGAAACATCCACGTGAAAATTGGCAAAATGCTGCTAAGTGCCCTACTGAGGTCCAATGCCATGAAGAAGGGTGTGGATACTTCAGGCTGCTGCACACACTCCAGAGGGCCCTGAGTGGGTTAAACAGGAAAAGCTGCTGAGACAGTGAGTCAGCTGGTGTGACCACCACCAGAAGTTGCTGAAGAAGTGCCTGGTGGATTCTCATCAGAGGGAGAAAGAAATGAAACAAAATAAGGGGTAAATTTTTTTCATGAATGTGAAAAGGTCTCTTTCCCTTTGAACAGTGTTCTTTGGGTACATAATTTGGTATCCATTTTAAGGATAATATTCAATGATTAGCAGTTTACAGTGTTAAGTAATTATGACCATGATGTAATTTGGGAATGTTTTCCATCACTCCAGAAAGATCCATCTGCAGCTATTCTCCATTCTCAGCTCTCTAACCCTGTGCAACCACTGATCTACTTTCTGGTGCTACAGTTCTTCCTTTCAAAAAGAAAATTATATAAATTGAATCACAAGAAATCATCTTTTGTGATTAGCTCTTTCCATTTAGTAGATATTTTCGAGGTTCACCAGCATCATCAGTATTTTCTTTACCTTGTCGAATACTATTTCATCTTGTGCTGTACTTTTTTGTTTATTCATTTTTCAATTGAAGGAGAATTGAATCACTTCCAGCCCTTGACTATTTTAAATAATTCACATTCTTTTCATTTACCTGTAATTTTGTATAAATATTTTAACTAATTCTATTTTATTATAAATAATTTTAAATAATTCACAGTAATATTTATTCACCTGTAATATTTTGTATAAAAGTATATTTCATTTCTCTTAAAAGAGAATCCTAGGAGTCAAATGTATAAGTCTTTTGATAGGGTTTCTGCTGGCGTCCAGTACTGAACAGGTCCCACAGCTTTCTGTACACAAATCCCATGGTGGAGAGAGCTAAACTACCAGAAATGCAGACAATCCTGAGCTCAGAGGAGACAACTATATCTGCTGCTCTCATTCCTGGCCCAAGAGGAACCTGCCTAGTGCTCTCTGGGCACAGGAACCTAGGAGCACTCAGGGACAGGAACATTCCAGTTTCTGTCTGAGACCAGAGCTGAAAGCCAGTTGCCAGGAGAGCTGACACACCTCAGAGCAGAAATAAGACCAACTCTTCTGCTCCAAGTGACCCACCTGGAGGCTTTCACGACAGACAGAACACAGGAGCATCCCTCTGTTCCCAGATCCAGATGAAAGAAACCAGGTCTACCGGAGTGCTGACACACAGGCTTACAGGAGGGTCCAGCCACTGTCAGAGACAGCAAGACAAGCTAACATCAGAGACAACCTGATGGTGAGAGGCAAGTGCAGGAACCAAAGCAACAGAAGCCAAGACTACTTGGCATCATCAGAGCAGAGTTCTTCCATCAATCCAAATAATGGATGTCCAAACACACCTGAAAAGAAAGATTCAAGTTTATAATCACATCTCATGATGATGATAAAGGACTTTAAGAATGACATAAATAACTCACTTAAAGAAGTACAGGACAACACAGGTAAACAAGTAGAAGCCCTTAAAGAGGAAACATAAAAATCCCCTTAAAGAATTACAAGAAAACACAACCAAAGAGGTAAAGGAATTGAACAAAAATACCCAGGATTTTAAAATAGAAATAGAAACAATAAAGAAAGCACAAAGGAAGACAATCCTGGAGATAGAAAACCTAGGAAAAGAGATCAGGAGTCGTAGATGCAAGCATCACCAACAGAATACAAGAGATGAAAGAGAGAATCAAAAGGGCAGAGGGAACCATAGAAAACATTGACACAACCATCAAAGATAATGTAAAATGCAAAAAAGATCCTAACCGAAAATAACCGAAAATTTTACATCAAAGATAATGTAAAATGCAAAAAAGATCCTAACCAAAATCCAGGACACAATAACAAGAGCAAACCTAAGGATAATAGGTATAGAAGAGAGCAAAGACTCCCAAGGTAAAGGGGCCAGTAAATATCTTCAACAAAATTGTAGAAGAAAACTTCCTAACCTAAAGAAAGAGAAGCCCAAAAACATACAAGAAGCCTACAGAACTCCAAGTACATTGGACCAGAAAAGAAATTCCTCCCATCACATAATAGTCAAAACACCAAAAGTACAAAACAAAGAAAGAATATTAAAAGGAGTAAGGGGAAAAGGTCAAGTAACATAGAAAGGCAGAACTATCAGAACTATCAGACTTCTCACCAGAGACTATAAAAGCCAGAAGATCCTGGGAGATGTCATGCAGACTCTAAGAGAACACAAATACTAGCCCAGGCTACTATATCCAGCAAAACTCTCAATTAACATAGATGGAGAAACCAAAATATTCCATGACAAAACCAAATTTACACAATATCTTTTTACAAATCCAGCCCTACAATAGATAATAGATGGAAAACTCCAACACAAGGAAAGAAACTATACCCTAGAAAAAGCAAGAAATTAATCTCCTTGCAACAAACCTGAAAGAAGAGAAACACACAAACAAAACTCCATTTCTATCAAAAATAACAAGAAACAACAATCGCTATTCCTTAATATCTCTTAACATCAATAGACTCAATACCCCAATTAAAAAGACATAGATTAATAGTCTGGATATATAAACAGGACGCAGCATTTTACTGGATATGAGAAACACACCTCAATGGCAAAGACAGTCACTCCCTCAGAGCCAAAAGCTGGAAAATAATTTTCCAAGCAAATGGTCACAAGAAACTAGCTGAAGTAGCCATTTTAATATCAGATAAAATAGACTGACAACCAAAAGTTAACAAAAAAGATAAGGAAGGACACTTTATATTCATCAAAAGAAAAATCAACCAAAATGAACTCTCAATCCTGAATATCTATGCTTCACATGCAAGAGCACCCACATTCATAAAAGAAACCTTACTAAAGCTCAAAGCACACAATAATAGTGGGAGATTCCAACACTCCACTCTCAACAACGGACAGATCATGGAAACAGAAATTAAACAGAGGCATAGAGAAACTTATAGAAGTTATGAACCAAATGGATTTAACAGATAGTTATAGAACATATCATCCTAAAACAAAAGAATATACTTTCTTCTCAGCACCTCATAGTACAGTCTCCTTGACCTTATAATTGGTCACAAAACAGGCATCAACAGATAGAAAACAATTGAAATCATCCCATGCATCCTATCAGGACTAAAGTTAGCCTTCAAAAACAACAGAAATGACACAAAGCCCACATATACATGGAATTTGAACAATGCTCTACTCAATGATAACCTGGTCAAGGAAGAAATAAAGAAAGAAATTAAAGACTTCTTAGAATTTAATGAAAATAAAGACACAACATACCCAAACTTACAGGACACAATGAAAGCTGTGCTAATAGGAAAACTCATAGCTCTGAGTGCCTCCAAAAAGAAACAGGAGACAGCATACACTAGTAACTTGACAGCACACCTAAAAGCTCTAGAACAAAGAGAAGCAAATACACTGAAGAGGAGTAGAAGGCAGGAAATAATCAAACTCAGGGATGAAATCCGCCAAGTAGAAACAAAAAGAACTATACAAAGAATCAACAAAACCAGGAGCTGGTTCTTTGAGAAAATCAACAAGATAGATAAACACCTAGCTAGACTAACCAGAAGGCACAGAGACAGTACCAAATAAACAAAATCAGAATCTGAGGAAATTTAAAAAAATTATCAGATCCTACTACAAAAGCCTATATTCAAGAAAACTGGAAAATCTGGAGGAAATGGACAACTTTCTAGAAAAATACCAGGTACCAAAGTTAAACCAGGGGCAGATAAACCATCTAAACAGTCCCATAACTCTTAAAGAAATAGAAGCAGTTATTAAAAGTCTCCCAACCAAAAAAAACCCAGGACCAGATGTGTCTATCAGACCTTCATAGAAGACCTCATACCAATACTGTCCAAACTATTCCATAAAATAGAAACAAAAGGAACACTACCCAGTTGGTTCTTTGAAGCCACAATTACTCTTATACCTAAACCAAAGACCCAACAAAGAAAGAGAACTGCAGACCAATTTTCCTTAGGAATATTGACGCAAAAATACTCAATAAAATTCTTGCAAACAGAATGCAAGAACACATCAAAACAATCATCCATTGTGATCAAGTAGGCTTCATCCCAGGGATGCAGGGGTGGTTCAATATACAGAAATCCATCAATGTAATCAACTATGTAAACAAACTCAAAGGGGGGAAATCATATAATCATCTCACTAGATGCTGAGAAAGCATTTGACAAAATTCAACACCCCTTCATGAGAAAAGTCCTGGAAAAATCAGGAATTCAAGGCCCATACTTAAACATAGTAAAAGCAATATACAGCAAACCAGTTGCTAACATTAAACTAAATGGAGAGATACTTGAAGCAATCCCATTAAAATCAGAAACTAGACAAGGCTGCCCACTCTCTCCCTACTTATTCAATATAGTTCTTGAAGTTCTAGCTAGAGCAATCAGACAAAAAAGGAGGTCAAAGTTATAAAAATTGGAAAGGAACAGGTCAAAATATCACTATTTGCAGAGGATATTATAGTATACTTAAGTGATTCCAAAAGTTCCACCAGAAAACTACTAAGCCTGATAAACAACTTCAGCAAAGTGGCTGGGAATAAAATTAACTCAAACAAATGAGTAGCCTTCCTCTACTCAAAGGATAAACAGGCTGAGAAAGAAATTAGGGAAATGACACCCTTCACAATAGTCCCAAATAATACAAAATACCTCAGTAGGACTTAAACCAAGCAAGTGAAAGATTTGTCTGACAAAAACGGCAAGCCATTTTGCCAAAAGCCATCTACAGATTCAATGCAATCCCCATCAAAATTCCAACTCAATTCTTCATAGAGTTAGAAAGAGAAATTTGCAAATTCATTTGGGATAACAAAAAACCCAGGATAGTGAAAACTATTCTCAACAACAAAAGAACTTCTGGGGGAATCACCATCCCTGACAAGCAGTATTACAGAGCAATAGTGATAAAAACTGTATGGTATTGGTTCAGAGACAAACAGGTCGATCAATGAAATTGAAGTCCCAGGCATAAACCCACACACTTGCTCTTTGACAAAGGAGCTAAAACCATCCAGTGGAAAAAAGACAGTATTTTCAACAAGTAGTGCTGGTTGAACTGGAGGTCAGGATGTAGAAGAATGCAAATTGATCCATTCTTATCACCCTGTACAAAGATTAAGTTCAAGTGAATCAAGGACCTCCACATCAAACCAGATACACTCAAACTAATAGATGAAAAGGTGGGGAAGCATCTCGATCACATGGGCACTGGGGAAAATTTCCTGAACAAAATAACAACGGTTTATGCTCTAAGATCAAGAATCGGCAAATGGGACCTCATGAAATTGTAAAGCTTTGGTATGGCAAAGGACATTGTCAATAGGACAACACAGCAATCAACAGATTAAGAAAAGTTTTGTTTCTTTTTTCTTACCAATCCTACATCTGATAGAGGGCTAATATCCAATATATACAATGAACTCAAGAAGTTAGACTCCAAAGAGCCAAATAACCCTATTAAAAATGGGGTACAGAGCTAAACAAAGAATTCTTAGCTAAGGAATATCAAATGGCTGAGAAACAACTAAAGAAATGTTCAACATCCTTAGTCAACAGGGAAATGCAAATCAAAGCAACCCTGAGATTCTGCCTCACACTAGTTACAATGGCTAAGATAAAAAACTCAGATGACAACAGATGGTGGTGAGGATATAGAGAAAGAACAATCTTCCTTTGTTGGTGGGATTGCTAGCTCATACAACCACTCTGGAAATCAGTCTGGAAGTTCCTCAGAAAATTGGACATTGAACTACCTGAGGAACGAGCTATACCTCTCTTGGGCACACACCCAAAAGATGCTCCAACATACAACAAAGACACATGCTCCACTATGTTCATAGCAGCCTTATTTATAATAGCCAGAAGCTGGAAAGAACCCAGATGCCCTTCAACAGAGGAATGAATACAGAAAATGTGGTACATCTACATAATGAATTACTACTCAGCTATCAAAAACAATGACTTCATGAAATTCATAGGCAAATGGATGGAACTAGAAAATATCATCCTGAAGGAGGTAACCCAATCACAGAAAAACACACATGGTATGCACTCACTGATAAGTAGTTATTAGCCTCAAAGCTCAAATTACACAAGATACAATCCACAAACCACATGAAGCTCAAGAAGAAGGGCGACCAAAATGTGGATGCTTCAGTCCTTCTTAAAATTAGGGAGAACAAAAATACTCATAGGAGAAGATATGGAGACAAAGTTTGGAGCAGAGATTGAAGGAATGGCCATTCAGAGCCTGCCCCACATGGGGATCCAGCCCATATATATACAGCCACCAAAACTAGACAATATTGATGAAGCCAAGAAGTGCATGCTGACAGGAGCCTGATATAGCCATCTCCTTAGAGGCTGAGCCAGAGCATGACAAATACAGAGGCGAATGCTAGCAGCAAACCATTGAACTGAGAATGAGGTCCCCATTGGTGGAATTAGAGGAAGGATTGAAAGAGCTGAAGGGGCTTGCAACCCCATAAGAACAACAATGCCAACCAACCAGAGCTCCCAGGAGCTAAACCATTACCCAAAGACTATACATGGACAGACCCTTGTCTCCAACTGCATATGTAGCAGAGGATGGCCTTGTTGGGCACCAATGGGAAGAGAAGCCTTTGGTTCTGCTAAGGTTGGACCCATCCAGTGTAGGGGAATGTCAGGGCTGGAAGGCTGGAAGCAGGGGTGGTTGAGTTGGGGTACACCCTCATAGAAGCAGGGAGGGGGATGGGATAGGGGGCTTATGCATGGGAAACCAGGAAAGGGAATAACATTTGAAATGTAAATAAAAATTCCAATAAAAATTAAAAAATACGTGGTTTGATAAATTTCTTTTTGACCTTAAATCGCTCGACAGTTTTTCCAAGTCACTGTGCCTGTGACTTTTCACACACCTCCGCAGTTATGCACGAGAATTGCAGTTTCTCTAGGTGTTCACCAACATATTATTTTTTATGGTTGATCTGGAGGGTGATCAATGTGATTTTAATTTTCCTAGTGTTTTAGTGAGGGTTTTACTTCCGTGAACAGATATCACGAGCAAGGCAACTCTTATAAGGACAGCATTTAATTGGAGCTGGCTTACAGGTTCAGAGGTTCAGTCCATTATCGTCAAGGTGGGAACTTGGCAGCATCCAGGCAGGCGTGGTGCAGGAGGAACTGAGAGTTCTACATCTTCATCTGAAGGCTGATAGCATAGTGCTGGCTTCCAGGAAGCTAAGATGGGGGTGTCTTAAAACTCACACCCACGGTGACACACCTACCTACTCCAACAAGGCCATACCTTTTAATAGTGCCACTCCCTGGAGCATATGCAAACCATCACACCTAATGAATAGCAGTGGTAAGCTTCTTTTTAATCTGTGTTTTAGTCATTTGTGTATTCTCTTTGGTGAGACGCTCATCCACAGAATTTACCAATAGTGAGCTTCTGTCTTCTTGCTGCTCTGTTATATTTGTTGTTTGTACTCTCTAGATATCAACTCATTACTGCATTTCTGATTTGAAAAAATGCTTTTGTAGTCTGTGGCTTAACTTTCCTTTTCCTTATGGTGGCTTTTGAAATATGATACTTCCAGGTCCCTTAATTGCTCATATGGTGTTGTAACTAAATAATCTTTGTCTAATTCAAGGCCACAAAATGACCTTTACTTTATCTTCTAAAGGGTCAAACTTTTAATTCTTACACTTAAGTCTAGTTTATATTTGGTTAATTTTTGTATAATTTTAAAAATAAGGGTCTAAAGTCATTGGTCCCATATAGATCCACTCATCTCTGGATCATTTTGGAAAGGCCTATCTTTTTCCATTAACTTGACTTAGCATCATTTTAAAACCTCAGTTGGTCACTTGATTGCTAAAACTTTATAGAAAACTGCATCATCAGTAAGTGTAAGATCTAGCCTCTCTTTTTTTTAACAAGAGTATTTTCAGGCTGGAGAGATGGCTCAGTGGTTAAGAGCACCCGACTACTTTTCCAGAGGTCCTGAGTTCAATTCCCAGCAACCACATGGTGGCTCACAACCATCTGTAATGGGATCTGATGCCCTCTTCTGGTGTGTCTGAAGACAGCTACAGTGTACTCATATATAATAAATGAATAAATCTTTAAAAAAAAAGGAGTATTTTCTATACTCAGTTCTTTGCATCTCCACATAAATTCTAGGAAAAGCTTGTATTTCTGAAGAAGCAGCTATGAGTTTCACAGAAATGGCATTCAATTTATTAACAAATTTTGGAAATTCACAATTCCATATGGATAAGCATGCAATGATCCATCGCCACAAGCAGCCCCACTTCTGATAGTAAAATCAGGCAGCTTCATCTCTCCACATTTCAGTGAACTTTAGCCTTCCCATCTTAAAAACAATGACCTGAATAACACTGCTTTTACATAGAAAACAAAAGACACGTCCCCTACTAAACCCTTAGGTACTTTGCTTAACTGTCATTTTCATACCCCTGCCTCTTGTACTATCTGCAGAATGGTGTAGACACTAGGATGAAATACACCAAACTGAACAGTTCTCAGTGAAAGTGCGGGACTGACATAACTGTTGTGTTTGCCTTGTTCCTGTAAAATAAAGTAGCTTAGGAGGCAATGGGACAAGAATGTGGTAGTAATTAAAAAAAATTAAATGAACAATGTGGAAGAATTGTCAAGGAAGAAAAAAGATGATGGATGGATAGATAGATAGATAGATAGATAGATAGATAGATAGATAGACAGACAGACAGACCATGCCTTGTATTTATTCAGCCAATACTGTAACCCTCTATATGTGAAAAAATGAAAAAAATTCTCCATCTCCCTCTCTTCTCAAGGTTTGTTTTTGTTTTAAAGACTTGGGCCATTTTATTTTTGTTTCACCCTTTAACAATGGGTCTGCAGAACCACATACTGAAATGTCAGCAGGTATATTTGACTCAGACCCCAAACAGAAGTCTCTTCCTATCAGACCTTCATAGAAGACACCGTACCAATATTATCCAAACTATTCCACAAAATTGAAACAGATGGAGCACTACCGAATTCCTTCTATGAAGCCACAATTACTCTTATACCTAAACCACACAAAGACCCAACAAAGAAAGAGAACTTCAGACCAATTTCCCTTATGAACATCGACGCAAAAATACTCAACAAAATTCTGGCAAACCGAATCCAAGAGCACATCAAAACAATCATCCACCATGATCAAGTAGGCTTCATCCCAGGCATGCAGGGATGGTTTAATATACGGAAAACCATCAACGGATCCATTATATAAACAAACTGAAAGAACAAAACCACATGATCATTTCATTAGATGCTGAGAAAGCATTTGACAAAATTCAACACCCTTCATGATAAAAGTCCTGGAAAGAATAGGAATTCAAGGCCCATACCTAAACATAGTAAAAGCCATATACAGCAAACCAGTGGCTAACATTAAACTAAATGGAGAGAAACTTGAAGCAATCCCACTCAAAATCAGGGACTAGACAAGGCTGCCCACTCTCCCCTACTTATTCAATTATAGTTCTTGAAGTTCTAGCCAGAGCAATCAGACAACAAAAGGAGGTCAAGGGATACAGATCGAAAGAAGAAGTCAAAATATCACTATTTGCAGATGATATGATAGTATATTTATGATCCCAAAAGTTCCAATTGAGAACTACTAAAGCTGATAAACAACTTCAGCAAAGTGGCTGGGTATAAAATTAACTCAAATAAATCAGTAGCCTTCCTCTACACAAAAGAGAAACAAGCCGAGAAAGAAATTAGGGAAATGACACCCTTCATAATAGATCCAAATAATATAAAGTACCTCAGTGTGACTTTAACCAAGCAAGTGAAAGATCTGTATGATAAGAACTTCAAGACTTGAAGAAAGAAATTGAAGAAGATCTCAGAAGATGGAAAGATCTCCCATGCTCATGGATTGGCAGGATTAATATAGTAAAATGGCTATTCTACCAAAAAGCGATCTACAGATTCAATGCAATCCCCATCAAAATACCAATCCAATTCTTCAAAGAGTTAGACAGAACAATTTGCAAATTCATCTGAATAATAAAAACCCAGATAGCTAAAACTATCCTCAACAATAAAAGGACTTCAGGGGAATCACTATCCCAGAACTCAAGCAGTATTACAGAGCAATAGTGATAAAACTGCATGGTATTGGTACAGAGACAGACAGATAGACCAATGGAACAGAATTGAAGACCCAGAAATGAACCCACACCTATGGGCACTTGATTTTTGACAAAGGAGCCAAACCATCCAATGGAAAAAGATAGCATTTCAGCAAATGGTGCTGGTTCAACTGGAGGTCAACATGTAGAAGAATGCAGATCGATCCATGCTTATCACCCTGTACAAAGCTTAAGTCCAAGTGGATCAAGGACCTCCACATCAAAACCAGATACACTCAAACTAATAGAAGAAAACTAGGGAAGCATTTGGAACACATGGGCACTGGAAAAATTTCCTGAACAAAACACCAATGGCTTATGCTCAAGATCAAGAATCGACAAATGGGATCTCATAAAACTGCAAAGCTTCTGTAAGGCAAAAGGACACTGTGGTTAGGACAAAACGGCAACCAACAGATTGGGAAAAGATCTTTACCAATCCTACAACAGATAGAGGGCTTATATCCAAAATATACAAAGAACTGAAGAAGTTAGACAGCAGGGAGGCAAATAACCCTATTAAAAAATGGGGTTCAGAGCTAAACAGAGAATTCACAGCTGAGGAATGCCGAATGGCTGAGAAACACCTAAAGAAATGTTCAACATCGTTAGTCATAAGGGAAATGCAAATCAAAACAACCCTGAGATTTCACCTCACACCAGTGAGAATGGCTAAGATCAAAACTCAGGTGACAGCAAATGCTGGCGAGGATGTGGAGAAAGGGGAACACTCTCCATTGTTGGTGGGGGTTGCAGACTGCTACAACCATTCTGGAAATCAGTCTGAGGTTCCTCAGAAAATTGACATTGAACTGCCTGAGGATCCAGCTTATACCTCTCCTGGGCATATACCCAAAAGATGCCCCAACATATAAAAAGACACGTGTCCACTATGTTCATCGCAGCCTTTATTTATAATAGCCAGAAGCTGGAAAGAACCCAGATGCCCTTCAACAGAGGAATGGATACAGAAAATGTGGTACATCTACACAATGAATATTACTCAGCTATCAAAAAACAATGACTTTTGAAATTGTAGGCAAATGGTTGAACTGAAAATATCATCCTGAGGAGCTAACCTAATCACAGAAAGACATACATGGTATGTACTCATTGATAAGTGGCTATTAGCCCAAATGCTTGAATTACCCTAGATGCCTAGAACAAATGAAACCAAGACGGATGATCAAAATGTGAATGCAGATCGCTTCCTGAGAGACACAGCCAGAATACAGCAAATACAGAGGCGTATGCCAGCAGGAAACCACTGAACTGAGAACAGGACCCCTGTTGAAGGAATCAGAGAAAGAACTGAAGAGCTTGAAGGAGCCTGAGACCCCATATGTACAGCAATGCCAACCAACCAGAGTTTCCAGGGACTAAGCCACTACCCAAAGACTATACATGGACTGACCCTGGACTCTGACCGCGTAGGTTGCAATGAATATCCTAGTAAGAGCACCAGTGGAAGGGGAAGCCCTGGGTCCTGCAAAGACTGAACCCCAGTGAACTAGACTGTTGGGGAGAGGGCAGCAATGGGGGGAGGTGGGAGGGGGAACACCCATAAGGAAGGAGGGGGGATAAATTTTCACAATTTTCCTTTGGGATGCCAATGGTGTATATTTACAATTTCTGTCTTTCAGAACACGTTTCACTTAGTCTGTGGCTTGAGCCCCACATGAGACTTCCACATGTCCTGTCATGTATGAGTGAACCTGTTTCATTGAATATTTTTCATTCTCAATGCCATCTCTTTCTGGCTGTCCACAACCCCCATTCCTTCCCTCCCCCTTCACTTGGCGAGGGTGTTCTCTCCCAACCTCACCAGTTCTTCTCTGCCTCCCCTCTCTGACATTCTGCTACATTAGGGGTAACCAGCCTCAAAGATCAAGGCTTTTCCCTCCCATTGGTGCTCATCACATTCTTCACACATAAGCATCTGGAGCCATGGTCTGTCCATGTGTAGATTTTGCAGTGCCTAGTCCCTGGGAATTTGGTTTGTTAAAGTCTGAATATGAGAATTTATGGAGTCCTTTCAATCTCAAACTTCACCATCTCACCATATTCAAACAGAGACTTGTTCTCTGTCTTCAAATTCAAATATTTTAGTCAGATTGTCTGTCATTGAGTTAAATCACATTTGTTCTGCTCACACCATGGCATGTCTCCTTCTCCAGCCAGTCCCTGTCTGCTGTATAATGGGTTATTTTACATCTCACACCCAAATATGCAAAAGATGGTGTGACTTTAACCAAGCAAGTAAGATCTTGTATGAGAAGAACTTCTAAGTCTCAAAGAAAGAAATTGAGGAAGATCTTCCATACTCTGTGGATTGGCAGGATTTGTTATAGTAAAGATGGCCATTTTGCTAAAAAGCAATCTACAGGTTTACAATCCTATTAAAATTCCAATCATCAATTTTCAGTTAGAAAGAATAAATTACATTAGAATATAATTAAAAATCCCAGGATATAAGACTATCCTCAACAATAAAGAACTGGGGAATCACCATCCTTGATCTCAAGCAGTACATAGAGCAATAGTGATAAAAAAAACTGTATGGTATTGGTACAGAGACAGGCAGATAGATGAATGGAATAAATAGAAGACTCAGAATGAACCTGTGCCACCTATGGTCATTCTGATTTGACAAAGGAGCCAAACCATCCAAGAAAAAGATAGCATTTCACAACAGTTGGTTCGGAGGTCAGCATGTAGATGTCGCTTATCTGATCCGCTATAACAGGAACCGGATATAGATCTTCAGAGAGACACAGCCAGAACATGTCAAATACAGAGGCAAATGCTATCAGCAAACCATTGAACTGAGAATGAAATCTCATTGGAGAATGAAAAGTACTTGAAAGAGTGCCATAGCTGTCCAACCAGAGCTTCTAGGGACTAAGCCACTACCTAAAGACTATACATGGACTGGCCCTGGGCTCCAACTGCTACATATGTAAAGAAGCAACCTTTGCTTCGTAGCAACAATGAAGGAAGAGAGATGGAATGAGAGAAAGAGAGAAAGAAAAGTATTTAAAATTTATTAGATACGCCATAATTATTAGTAATTTTAAAATTTCATTGTATAATACTACAGGATTGTAAATGGGCAGAGAATGCCATGGAATGTTTTTCAAATTTCAATTCATGATTCAAGAACCAAAGCAAGATATGCTTGATTTTAACATTAAGATTTTCCACTGTAAACAGCACATAATATTTTTTGTTCGTATTCCTATTTAAAATACTGTTTGGGTTTTTTTTTTGGTTTAATCTATTTTACTATTTAATATTAGAAGGCAGAAAGCTAATGAAAACAGAAATCTATTCGCTAGACTGCCATCATACAAGTACCTTTTCATCAACGTTGGCTATACGCAATGTCCTATACTTAGGATACTATATTGTATTGGCCTATTAATAGAATATATAGAAGAGTCCTTTTCAGGCATTCTGATGTTGCTTATATCATTAAGGCTGCACTCTAGTTTAAGCTGTCACAGGAATTTGTAGCATTTTATTCATTTGATATTAATTATACTCATATTCTATGTTATCACTCCATATCTGGGAGCTACAAATGAGTAGATATAAGGTCTATCTTATAATGAGTTATTATGTTCCATGTATCTCTTCTTCTGTTGCACAGGCATACTTCAAGCAATGTCATAACTACGCTTCCAACAGACTACAATTGAGTTTTCAGTAAAGACTTTTATTCCATATATGTAAGAGCATGTTTATGCTAGTATTATCCCAAGGATCATTTTGTTAAGTAGCTTTCTGGAAACAAGTATAGTGATATCTTCTACATTTTTATTATTTTTATTTTCATTCAGGGTGCTTTAATTATGTGTAAAATATTGATTTAGAAATATTTATTTTTGTTAAAAAATGGATACCCTGTTAGAAGAAGCAGTATTCTATATATATTGCTTAAAATGGCAAATTTCAAATTTTAGTTTCAGCATATCTCACAGCATACTCAGGGAAATTTAACAGAACAGGCGCTAGTGCCTAAATCAGAACTGTGTTAAGGAAACTCATAAATTGAAAGCTTCTGTATAAAGCAAAGGGGACACTGTTAATACAGTGTGTAAAAGGAGCAACAATGATTGGGAAGTTCATTCACTAATACCACATCCAAGAGGCTAATATCTAATTTATATAAAGAATCAAGAAGTTACACTACAGAGAATCAAATAATCCTACTAAAATTTGAGGTACAGATGTTTTTAATAACTTTATTTACTTTTGGAGGAAATTGTTTAGAAAAAGTTTATCTGCTCTAGATTCAAGTTTGTAGGTATTTATCTAGAAAACCATCTATTTCATTCAGACTTTCCAGTAGAGGCTTTCTGAAGTAGGACCATGAGTTTTAAATTCCTGTTTCTGTTCTGGTATCCTTTTCTCACTGATTTTGCTAATTTGGTCTTTTAGTTACTTTTGGCTAGTTTATCTATCTTGTTGATTTTCCTTAAAGAATGCTTTGCCTTGCTGATCTCTTGCAAGCTGCCTTCTTTGTTTCATTTAGTTGGGATTTTGTATTCGAGTTTGACATTCTACCATCTACCCTCTTGGGTGTGTTTGCTTCTTCTTTGTTCTAGAGCTCAGGTGTGCTATTAAGTTGGTGAGTGTAAGATCTCCAGTTTCTTTTACCAGTACCTTTATGCTATTAATTTTCCTCTTAGCACTGCTTTCATTGCGTCCATTGTCCTAGTATGTATGTCAAATATGTTCACAACTCAGACATGTTTAATTTCTTTATTTCCTCTCTAACAAAATTATCATTGAGTAGAGAGTTATTTAGTCTTTCTGTATATATGTAGGTTTTCTGTTGTTTTTTCTGTTATTGGCTAATTCAAAGCTTAGGCCATAGTGGCTGATATTTATGGGATTATTTCTTTATCGGTTGAAGGATCGTTTTGTGATCAATTATACGGTCTATTTTGTGGAAAGAACCATGAATGCTGAAAGAAAGTGCATTCTTTGTTTTAGGGATGAAATGTCATAGATACCTGTTAAACCATTTGGTACAGAACCCTAGTTATCTCATGTTCTGTTTAGTTTTCGTTTCAGTGGAAGCTCTGTCCATTAGTGAGAGTGGGGTATTTACACTTGCACACATTGAAATAGTTACCACCTCAAGGAAGGAATTAGTGAAATAAGGAAGTTGAGGAGGTAAATGTCTGTAGGAGAATGGCGTCTCAATGTCCAGACCTGGGAGAGATCTTTGACACCGGACCACCAACCACATGCAGCATAGCCAATTGGATGTGAGGCCCCTGTAACACATATACAGCAGAGGACTGTTGGGTCTGACTCAGTCAGAGCTGATGGTATTTAACCCTCAAGAGGCTGGAGCTCACGGGAAGTCTGGCAGGATGGGTGGGGAAACATCCAGAGGAGAAGGATCAGAACATCAGATATAACATTAAAGGGTGGACTGAGGAGGATAAAATCAGGAGTTTAAAAAAGATTAAATAAAACAGCACTACCAAAAAAAAAAAAAAAGGAAATAAGAGAAACATTACGTAATTGCACTGAATCTTGGAATATTTGGAGGATGATGTGCTTCCTAGGGTTTCATTTATTATTTTTTGTATATAAATGCATTTATGGAAAGCAATTACTAGTTAATTCCTTTTATGGGCCTGGTATTTCCATGCCAGGTATGTACTGTCCAGTGCTAGTATCATCTGATTTCTCTGCTCCTTTCTTACCCATGCCATGGTTTTCACATATGTCTTCTCTCTCTAACTCCAGGATCATTGTATGCTTCTATCAGCTGCACTTGTGTACACATACAAGCACTTGTGAACGATTGCAATAATAATATAAATATAAGTAAATAATAAAAATATTTTAAAAATTATTGTATTTATTTTCAAATATTGATTTGTTTATTAGTTAAAAGCCACTTGCATCGCACATTGTATAATAATTTTTATGTGTTATGTAAGACCTGATTTTGGGAATACACTTAGGGTTAGTCTTTTCTCATACTATTAAATAGTCCTGAGAAGACTCATCTACCATATTTAGTGTAAAAAGATTCAATTGTTTTTAACTATGATACTGGCCACAAATGTCCTTAGAGATATTGATTTCTTGAAATTATTAGAGGCAAAGTCACTTCCAACTTTTATGTACCCAATACTAAACAAATAATTTTTGAGTAATATTGGTCTAGAAGAACACAATTTGAATTGACAGATAACTATGCAATAACATTTCAGTCCAATTACGGATGAAGCACAACAATTGGTGTGTATAAAATATCGATATAAGATTTCTGTTCTTCCAGGGCTTGCAACAAACCAGAGTTCTAGGAGCAACCACTACCCAAAGTTCACACATGGACACGACGGCTCCAGATGCTATGTAGTGAGGATGGCCTGATGTGGTACCAATAGGAGGAAAAGCCTTGATCTTTGCAAGGCTGGACACCCCTAATGTAGCAGGAATGTCAGAGGGAGGAAGGGCTAAGGTTGGGGAGATATCACCCTCATAAGAAGGGGAGGGAAGGAATAGGGGAGTGGAATGTTAGAAACCAGAAAAGGGGAAAATATTTGAAATATATAAATAAAAAATATTCAATAAAACAGGGTTCTCCATTCATAAAGATGTATCAAAAAAAGTACCTACAAAATTGTAGGTATTAAAACATGTGAATTTTTGAAATGGGGGTGTCTAGTTCATGAATAAAGTCACTAGTCTCTTCCTTAGCAGTTATTTCAATGTTTCAATTATTCATTTATTTTCTTCATTAAACTAACATGGTTCTTAAATCTTGATTACCAGCATCCAAGATTTACAGTACAGTTGATCTTTTGACATTTTCTGTTCTCCACTGGCTCCTGAACTTACATGGTGACAAGAAAATATATAGGGATACATATAGATATAAAAAGAATAAGTAAATATGATAATATTCAAGATGGTAATATAATATAAAAGAAAATTTAGAGATCAGTTATTATAATAAATTTGTGTAGAATTCCATTAATCCACAGTTTAAATGTCAAATTTCATTGTGAAAAGGCCACTTTCCATAAATTTTCAATGAGTAAAATGTCACTGTAAAAGCAGAATGTATTCTTTAAAGTGACATTGCTAATGATCATATTTCTATGAAGAGTAACTCAGGGAAGTAATTTTTTGATAATTCTGATGCATTATACCTACCCATTCAGCCTCCCATTCTGGCAGGAGAATTGATGAATGTGAAGGATTTAGTGCAACTGCAAACACTCAATTTCTCTTTTGAAAAATTCATTTTCTAGGAAGCAGCACAATGAAACCATCTGGCCCCCATTCGATCCTTCTAGAATTTTGTGAGTCCAGGACCCAAATCATGACTGCCACCAAGAACAGACTCAGAAAAATTAGGTACAAACCAATATCAGGAGTTTACTAACTTTTTTTTATTATTATTATTAACTTGAGTATTTCTTAAATACATTTCAATGTTATTCTTTCCTGGTTTCAGGAAAGATCTCCCTAATCCTTCCTCTGCTTTGTGGGTGTTCTTCTATCTTCCCTAGCTTGCTCTCCCCAACAATCTAGTTCATT
>NC_046157.1:127416548-127541548 GCF_011064425.1 Rattus rattus
AGTACTGAGCCCAGAGGAAAACAAAAGCTATCTGGAACCCTGGTGCACGGAACCTCCCGGACGGGACGGCGCCGGCCTTCCTGGTTGCTGCCGCCACAGAGAGCCCGTGGGCAGCACCCCACGAGCGAACTTGAGCCTCGGGTCCACAGGTAAGACCAACTTTTCTGCTGCAAGTGACCTGCCTGGTGAACTCAAGACACAGGTCCACAGGAACAGCTGAAGACCTGTAGAGAGGAAAAACTACACGCCCGAAAGCAGAACACTCTGTCCCCATAACTGGCAGAAAGAAAACAGGAAAACAGGTCTACAGCACTCCTGACACACAGGCTTATAGGACAGTTTAGCCACTGTCAGAAATAGCAGAACAAAGTAACACTAGAGATAATCTGATGGCGAGAGGCAAGCACAGGAACCCAAGCAACAGAAACCAAGACTACCTGGCACCATCGGAGCCCAATTCTCCCATCAAAACAAACATGGAATATCCAAACACACCAGAAAAGCAAGATCTAGATTCAAAATCATATTTGACCATGATGCTGGAGGACTTCAAGAAAGACGTGAAGAACTCCTTAGAGAACAAGTAGAAGCCTACAGAGAGGAATCAAAAAATGCCTGAAAGAATTCAGGAAAATATAAATAAACAAGTAGAAGCCCACAGAGAGGAGACACAAAAATCCCTGAAAGAATTCCAGGAAAACATAAATAAACAAGTAGAAGCCCATAGGGAGGAGACACAAAAATCCCTGAAAGAATTCCAGGAAAACACAATCAAACAGTTGAAGGAATTAAAAATGGAAATAGAAGCAATCAAGAAAGAACACATGGAAACAACCCTGGATATAGAAAACAAAAAGAAGAGACAAGGAGCTGTAGATACAAGCTTCACCAACAGAATACAAGAGATGGAAGAGAGAATCTCAGGAGCAGAAGATTCCATAGAAATCATTGACTCAACTGTCAAAGATAATGTAAAGCGGAAAAAGCTACTGGTCCAAAACATACAGAAATCCAGGACTCAATGAGAAGATCAAACCTAAGGATAATAGGTATAGAAGAGTGAAGACTCCCAACTCAAAGGACCAGTAAATATCTTCAACAAAATCATAGAAGAAAACTTCCCTACCCTAAAAAAGAGATACCAATAGGCATACAAAAGCCTACAGAACTCCAAATAGATTGGACCAGAAAAAGAAACACCTCCGTCACATAATAGTCAAAACACCAAACGCACAAAATAAAGAAAGAATATTAAAAGCAGTAAGGAAAAAGGCCAAGTAACATATAAAGGCAGACTTTTCAGAATCACACCAGACTTTTCGCCAGAAACTATGAAGGCCAGAAGATCCTGGACTGATGTCATACAGACCCTAAGAGAACACAAATGCCAGCCCAGGTTACTGTATCCTGCAAAACTCTCAATCAACATAGATGGAGAAACCAAGATATTCCATGACAAAACCAAATTTACACAATATCTTTCTACAAATCCAGCACTACAAAGGATAATAAATGGTAAAGCCCAACATAAGGAGGCAAGCTATACCCTAGAAGAAGCAAGAAACTAATCGTCTTGGCAACAAAACAAAGAGAAGAAAAGCACACAAACATAACCTCACATCCAAATATGAATACAACCGGAAGCAATAATCACTATTCCTTAATATCTCTCAACATCAATGGCCTCAACTCTCCAATAAAAAGACATAGATTAACAAACTGGATACGCAACGAGGACCCTGCATTCTGCTGCCTAGAGGAAACACACCTCAGAGACAAAAACAGACACTACCTCAGAGTGAAAGGCTGGAAAACAACTTTCCAAGCAAATGGTCAGAAGAAGCAAGCTGGAGTAGTCATTCTAATATCAGATAAAATCAATTTTCAACTAAAAGTCATCAAAAAAATAAGGAAGGCCACTTCATATTCATCAAAGGAAAAATCCACCAAGATGAACTCTCAATCCTAAATATCTATGCCCCAAATACAAGGGCACCTACATACGTAAAAGAAACCTTACTAAAGCTCAAAACACACATTGCACCTCACACAATAATAGTGGGAGATTTCAACACCCCACTCTCATCAATGGACAGATCATGGAAACAGAAATTAAACAGAGATGTAGACAGACTAAGAGAAGTCATGAGCCAAATGGACTTAACGGATATTTATAGAACATTCTATCCTAAAGTAAATGGATATACCTTCTTCTCAGCTCCTCATGGTACTTTCTCCAAAATTGACCATATAATTGGTCAAAAAACGGGCCTCAACAGGTACAGAAAGATAGAAATAATCCCATGCGTGCTATCAGACCACCACGGCCTAAAACTGGTCTTCAATAACAATAAGGGAAGAATGCCCACATAATCGTGGAAATTGAACAATGCTCTACTCAATGATAACCTGGTCAAGGAAGAAATAAAGAAAAGAAATTAAAAACTTTTTAGAATTTAATGAAAATGAAGGTACAACATACCCAAACTTATGGGACACAATGAAAGCTGTGCTAAGAGGAAAACTCATAGCGCTGAGTGCCTGCAGAAAGAAACAGGAAAGAGCATATGTCAGCAGCTTGACAGCACACCTAAAAGCTCTAGAACGAAAAGAAGCAAATACACCCAGGAGGAGTAGAAGGCAGGAAATAATCAAACTCAGAGCCGAAATCAACCAAGTAGAAACAAAAAGGACCATAGAAAGAATCAACAGAACCAAAAGTTGGTTCTTTGAGAAAATCAACAAGATAGATAAACCCTTAGCCAGACTAACGAGAGGACACAGAGAGTGTGTCCAAATTAACAAAATCAGAAATGAAAAGGGAGACATAAATACAGATTCAGAGGAAATTCAAAAAATCATCAGATCTTACTATAAAAGCCTATATTCAACAAAACTTGAAAATCTGCAGGAAATGGACAATTTCCTAGACAGATACCAGGTACCGAAGTTAAATCAGGAACAGATAAACCAGTTAAATAACCCCATAACTCCTAAGGAAATAGAAGCAGTCATTAAAGGTCTCCCAACCAAAAAGAGCCCAGGTCCAGACGGGTTTAGTGCAGAATTCTATCAGACCTTCATAGAAGACCTCGTACCAATATTATCCAAACTATTCCACAAAATTGAAACAGATGGAGCACTACCGAATTCCTTCTATGAAGCCACAATTACTCTTATACCTAAACCACACAAAGACCCAACAAAGAAAGAGAACTTCAGACCAATTTCCCTTATGAATATCGACGCAAAAATACTCAATAAAATCCTGGCAAACCGAATCCAAGAGCACATCAAAACAATCATCCACCATGATCAAGTAGGCTTCATCCCAGGCATGCAGGGATGGTTTAATATACGGAAAACCATCAACGTGATCCATTATATAAACAAACTGAAAGAACAAAACCACATGATCATTTCATTAGATGCTGAGAAAGCATTTGACAAAATTCAACACCCCTTCATGATAAAAGTCCTGGAAAGAATAGGAATTCAAGGCCCATACCTAAACATAGTAAAAGCCATATACAGCAAACCAGTTGCTAACATTAAACTAAATGGAGAGAAACTTGAAGCAATCCCACTAAAATCAGGGACTAGACAAGGCTGCCCACTCTCTCCCTACTTATTCAATATAGTTCTTGAAGTTCTAGCCAGAGCAATCAGACAACAAAAAGGAGGTCAAGGGATACAGATCGGAAAAGAAGAAGTCAAAATATCACTATTTGCAGATGATATGATAGTATATTTAAGTGATCCCAAAAGTTCCACCAGAGAACTACTAAAGCTGATAGACAACTTCAGCAAAGTGGCTGGGTATAAAATTAACTCAAATAAATCAGTAGCCTTCCTCTACACAAAAGAGAAACAGGCCGAGAAAGAAATTAGGGAAATGACACCCTTCATAATAGACCCAAATAATATAAAGTACCTCGGTGTGACTTTAACCAAGCAAGGGAAAGATCTGTACAATAAGAACTTCAAGACTCTGAAGAAAGAAATAGAAGAAGATCTCAGAAGATGGAAAGATCTCCCATGCTCATGGATTGGCAGGATTAATATAGTAAAAATGGCCATTCTACCAAAAGTGATCTACAGATTCAATGCAATCCCCATCAAAATACCAATCCAATTCTTCAAAGAGTTAGACAGAACAATTTGCAAATTCATCTGGAATAACAAAAAACCCAGGATAGCTAAAACTATCCTCAACAATAAAAGGACTTCAGGGGGAATCACTATCCCAGAACTCAAGCAGTATTATAGAGCAATAGTGATAAAAACTGCATGGTATTGGTATAGAGACAGACAGATAGACCAATGGAACAGAATTGAAGACCCAGAAATGAACCCACACACCTATGGGCACTTGATTTTTGACAAAGGAGCCAAAACCATCCAATGGAAAAAAGATAGCATTTTCAGCAAATGGTGCTGGTTCAACTGGAGGTCAACATGTAGAAGAATGCAGATCGATCCATGCTTATCACCCTGTACAAAGCTTAAGTCCAAGTGGATAAAGGACCTCCACATCAAACCAGATACACTCAAACTAATAGAAGAAAAACTAGGGAAGCATTTGGAACACATGGGCACTGGAAAAAATTTCCTGAACAAAACACCAATGGCTTATGCTTTAAGATCAAGAATGGACAAATGGGATCTCATAAAACTGCAAAGCTTCTGTAAGGCAAAGGACACTGTGGTTAGGACAAAACGACAACCAACAGATTGGGAAAAGATCTTTACCAATCCTACAACAGATAGAGGGCTTATATCCAAAATATACAAAGAACTCAAGAAGTTAGACCGCAGGGAGACAAATAACCCTATTAAAAAACGGGGTTCAGAGCTAAACAAAGAATTCACAGCTGAGGAATACCGAATGGCCGAGAAACACCTAAAGAAATGTTCAACATCGTTAGTCATAAGGGAAATGCAAATCAAAACAACCCTGAGATTTCACCTCACACCAGTGAGAATGGCTAAGATCAAAAACTCAGGCGACAGCAAATGCTGGCGAGGATGTGGAGAAAGGGGAACACTCCTCCATTGTTGGTGGGGTTGCAGACTGCTACAACCATTCTGGAAATCAGTCTGGAGGTTCCTCAGAAAATTGGACATTGAACTGCCTGAGGATCCAGCTATTCCTCTCCTGGGCATATACCCAAAAGATGCCCCAACATATAAAAAAGACACGTGCTCCACTATGTTCATCGGCCTTATTTATAATAGCCAGAAGCTGGAAAGAACCCAGATGCCCTTCAACAGAGGAATGGATACAGAAAATGTGGTACATCTACACAATGGAATATTACTCAGCTATCAAAAACAATGACTTTATGAAATTAAGTAGGCAAATGGTTGGAACTGGAAAATATCATCCTGAGTGAGCTAACCCAATCACAGAAAGACATACATGGTATGTACTCATTGATAAGTGGCTATTAGCCCAAATGCTCGAATTACCCTAGATGCCTAGAACAAATGAAACTCAAGACGGATGATCAAACTGTGAATGCATATCTCTCCTGAGAGACACAGCCAGAATACAGCAAATACGGAGGCGTATGCCAGCAGGAAACCACTGAACTGAGAACAGGACCCCCGTTGAAGGAATCAGAGAAAGAACTGGAAGAGCTTGAAGGAGCTCGAGACCCCATATGTACAGCAATGCCAACCAAACAGAGCTTCCAGGGACTAAGCCACTACCCAAAGACTATACATGGACTGACCCTGGACTCTGACCTCATAGGTAGCAATGAATATCCTAGTAAGAGCACCAGTGGAAGGGGAAGCCCTGGGTCCTGCTAAGACTGAACCCCCAGTGAACTAGACTGTTGGGGAGAGGGAAGCAAGGGGGGAGGGTTGGGAGGGGAACACCCATAAGGAAGGGGAGGGGGAGGGGATGTTTGCCGGAAACCGGAAAGGAATAACACTCGAAATGTATATAAGAAATACTCAAGTTAATAAAAAAAAAAAAAAAAAAGTTAAAAAAAAAAAAAGATTCAAACAGTAAAAAAAAAATAAATAAATAAATAAATAAATAAATAAATAAATAAATAAATAAGGCTGCGATGAACATAGTGGAGCACGTGTCTTTTTTATATGTTGGGGCATCTTTTGGGTATATGTCCAAGAGAGGTATAGCTGGATCCTCAGGCAGTTCAATGTCCAATTTTCTGAGGAACCATTCCATTTTTGTTCATTTGCTTTCTGACTTTAAGAACAACAGTTCAGACTGCTGTGGACTTACAAATCTGACCAGGCCTTGAGAAAGTAAAGTAGGAGCATGGGAAAATCCAAACATTAAGTGGTTGTCTTAATGTTTCCTAGTGTAACTACCAGGCCACAAGCTTTGCTCCGGTATTCAAATATCCCCCAGAGTTCTCAAGTAAGTTCTCCAAATGTTTTCTAGCATAAGTTCAACATTAGATTTTATGTTCTTCTATCAATTTTAGTAAGGATCTACATCCTCCAGCTAATATGCTAAACAAATTAATGTAAATTTACTCTCCAGAGGTTCTAAACAGTGTTTAGTTTTAGTCTATATCCAAATCACTTGGAGTAAGCTGTAATGTTATATTTCAGTTAATTTGAGTGATTGCAAATTGTGTGGAGATGGTCTTATAGCTGTCTGTGAAATACAAGGCAATCTAACAACACAATTTGAGTAATGAAAATTGATCTAAAGAACCTACGAGATAGAATTCACTAAAATTGCAAAGTAAGCCTGACTTGATCCCATTTCCAGAGCTGTTTTGAAAAAAATAAATTTGAACAGAAAAGTTCCAGGAGCCTGTCTCCTTAAATGCCCTGCTCTCCCAACTCTAGAAAAGTAAAAGTTACTTCAAGTTACCTACTTATGGTCCCTCCTTACTGCCTCTGTTAGAAACATCACCCCAGATCACATGTGTGTTAGTTTTAGTCCTATAAAACTTCTTTTGTAACTGCCCTTTCCAAACCTTCTTGCTTTTTCTTTTGTAAGGACTGTTAATAAAACCCATTTAATTTTGCTGAGTTTCCCTAGTGATCTTTGTGGGAGAGCCAGTTGTGACCTATCCACAATCCTTACTTTCATGAACCAACACTTTATATTTGAACTATCTCTAGTACTTCAAAACCATTTTTTTTGACCCACTACTATCTGAAGCTTTTCCTAGGGTCTGTGCTGAAAAGCTTTCCAGCAAGAAAGATATGAGCTACAATTTTATGTAGTAATGCTTGTGCCTCCATTCATCTAGCATCCCACACATTGATTCTTCGAGAATATTCTAGGATTTAATTGAAAGTCGATTTGCTTTCTTTGTTGAATTCCACCTACTATGGTCATTTCCCCCTAGCCATTCATGCCTAACAAATACCATTTTTAGTTTCATAGAAATAGAAAAATCAAGGGCTACTGTGGTGGTTTGAATATGCTTGGTCCACGTATGAGGAGGTTTGACCTTGTTGGAATAGGCATGGCCTTGCTGAAAAGTGTGTCACTGTATAGGTGGACTTTGGGAGTTCCTAGTGCTTAAGATGCACCCTGTTTGAAAGAGAGCAAGCCTTCCCTTCCTGGCTGCCTTTGGAGCAAGATGTACAACTCTCAGATCCTTCTCAAGCACCATAACTGCCTGAACAATGCCATGCTTCCCACCATGAGGATAATGGACTCTGAAACTATAAGCAAGCCACAATTAAATGTTGTCCCTTATAAAACTTGTCATGGTCATGGAGTCTTACCTACTAATTGTAAAAATCGGAACTACTAGTGGGCTGATTTATTAACAGAAATATTGAAAGTCCTTAAAAATGTTTTAAAATGTTGAGGAAGAAATTAAAACAAAAATGCACTTTCAATCTATGGCCTAAACATGAACACACACACACACACACACACACACACACGAATGCATGCACCACAAACTAATTCTGTTACCAAACAAGTGGAGAAAGGAATTTTACCATAGTATTGATAATGCAACTGGATATAATGAAGGATAATATAAAATGAACAATGCCTAAAAGAAGAGATCTATATCAAAATTAAAATATAATCACAGAACAACAAATGAAAGAAAACTATAAAAAAACATGTCCACTTAAAAGTAACTTAGAGGATCATATAAACTCTCAAAGACCGAAGCAATAAGAAGAGCTGACACAGTTCTGTACCAAGCCCTCTGCTTGTATATTACAATTTTGTGCTTAGTATTTCTATCGGACTTCTTGGTGTGTGAACGAGTGGGTCTCCAATTCTTGTGCCTATGCTGGGCTCTTTTCCTTCTGTTGCTTTGCCTTGTCCACCTTCAGTGTGATGGTCTTGTTTTATTATCTTTAATTTGTCATGTTTAGTTGTTATCTCCTAGAAGCCTATTCCTTACTAATAAGAGATAGAAAAGAGGTGGTTCTCTGTGGGACAGGAGACAGGGACAGAGAAATTGTAATCAAAATATATTCTATGAGAAAAGGATATATTTTCAATAAACAAAAGAATAAAAATAAAAGTAACTGGAATCCACCATAATCATGAGTACACAAAATGATTCTTCAATCTAACACAGTAGTACAAATAGTGAACAAAAATATCAATACTCTATACTTTATCAAAGTCAAAACTTTAATTTACTATAAAACACTAATAAGGTAAAAGAAAAAGTAAGCTATAGAGTAGGTGAACTACTTTTAAATGTATCTCAGGTAAAACATTTGTTCCAGAAAATCCTTTTTAAAAATATAAGAACATCTCCCATCTCCACACCACTCTCAAATCAATCAATGCCTGGTCATGGTGGCACATGACTGTAATCTCAGCATTGGTCATAGTGGCAACAGAGAATCAACAGTTTAAGGGTATCTCTGGCCACATAGGAAATCTGAGACAGAATGTGGTACATGAGAATCTATCTCAAAGCATAAAACAAAAATACAATAAGATAATAATCATGCAGTATTAAAGATCAAAAGAATTAAATAACAACTTCAAAAAGTTTTATGAATGAGAAACACTTAGAAATATGTCATATCATGAGGTTTTAAGGATGTGCTAGTTAAAACCACCGTTCCATTCCACTATAATAATAAAAATATGAAGAAAATTTTAATTTCTGCATTGAAGCAGAAATTAAATTATTTGGAATTACTGCTATTCATCTACTGTAACACTGATAATAAACATGTAATGTCCTGCCATTTGAGAAAACAATTTTAGCAATTTCTTATTTTAAAAATGTATTTATACTATGAACATACAGTTTCACTCTAGGCTATTTTTTCAGAACATATAAAATCATGAATACAACACTTTATAACAGTGGTTATAGACACAATAACAAAAATTCCTAACTGAACACTTCAGTAAAAATAAAACAATACTGAGCAATTATTTTAATTTTTTTTCTCTTAAAATTCTAAAACTCTGGGCTGGAGAAATGGCTCACCAGTTAAGAGTAATGACTGCTCTTCCAAAGATCCTAAGTTCAATTCCCAGCAGTCACATGGTGGCTCGCAACCATCTCTAATGGGATCTGACACCCTCTTCTGGTATATCTGAAAACAGTGACACTGTACACACACACACACACACACACACACACACACACATGTTTACCCACACAATGCAATTCCTTTCAGAGTAGCCAAATGTATGATTAGTGACTACTGTATGAGACACCAAGTTTCCTAGAAATACCTTGGATAATAGTTATTACAAACCAGCACCTCTCACATAGGTAAATACAAATCTGTCACTCACATTCTCTTCGAGAATCTATTATAAAAGCTTACAATTCAGCTTCATTCTAAGCAATTCATTGCAAATGGTCTTATTCTATAAGCTCTATGCTTAATGATGCTCAAATACTTAAGAATTGACATATGTAAGATACAACAAACATATAACTTTATTCCTCAAAATTCCAACCAGGAAAGGAAAATGCTATTAACATGAAAAAATTCTAGAAATCTGTGAATCAAACATGAGTAACCTAATATATCATGCCCTTGAAACCTCTTCATACCTACTTGTGCAATAGTATAAAAAGCTAATTTATCATATAATGTGTGGCTTTCCCTGCCCTCATGAATTGTCAGCAAATTACCAGATAATTTTGGGCAAATGGAGCAGAGATGACAACCTGGGGTTTCAGAAACCCTGTAAGAAGACACACTAGGGCCAGCTGCAAGGAGATAGATCAACTTTACTTGGAGTGATTCAAGGCTTATATAATTTCAGGGGACATGGGGTAGAAACATCCAGGATGGGCAAAGGTCATTGGCTGAAGCCTTAGGGTACTGACAATGCCTCATTAGCATGGGAAAGAATTTCAGGAATCTCAGGTGCTAGTTGAGTGGGTTTTTATCTGGAGAAAGGAAGTTGAACTTGTAATCTATTGCTAAGTGATAATTGTGCAGGTGGACATATGTGGAAGAGGATTGAATTCCCCAGAGAAGGAAAAGCCTGCCAATGAATGAACTCCTACATATAGCACCAAGTCCCAGAAAGCTATCTGAAAAATTATAGACTTTGACTTTAATTAGCAGAATTTTCCCACATCAATGTTTTTCCTAAGTTAAAGCTATGATCTCACAAACTTTATTGTATAGATACTATCTAATCTTCAACCTTGATGTTTATTGGTTTTGACCATTAACATCGACTTCATGAAAGATCTTTTCAAATGCTGGAAAGTCAATATACAGTCATCAAACCAACAAATTTTACTTTAGCCCAGTCTTTACAATCCCAGCAGAGTCCTTCAAGCAGTCTGTAGATGAGTTCAAAATAAAGATCACTAGTCATTCCCCAGAAGAAAACCACATCCTATGTCAGATAATTTACTCCACATTTTTTTACATTCAAATTACTGTAACAGAGAGTGGAAATAACACTGAGTCCTCTTGAGCCTGGCACTGCCACCTGACATTCATATTTGGAGCCAAGTTGCTGGGTGACTTCTGTATTGGACTGAATAACCATCTTCATCATTCATTTTAAATGAACAATGACACATCATTAATTAGCATTAATCAGAAAATTACCACACGAGCACAGAGAGAATGGTAGCCTATACATGACTCATTAGACTGATGTAGCTTCAGACATGAACTGGAAATTTAGATTCACAATTTTGAGAATTTTACAAAAATGCTCCTCATTAAAAGATATTCCTAATATAATTTGAAGAAAAAATAAATTTTGAAATAAATTCTCTTAAGATAAATGAAATATTAACTTTGCCATAACCTTGAATATTTTTAAAGCTAAGGTATCACATATAAAAAAGATCAGTAACTCAATATCTCATGTACTGTTTTGTTAAGTATGTATGTAGCAAAAGAAAGAAAATACTGGTACATAGTGTTACTTAACATGACAATTTACCCATTAATTTTCTCTTGTAAAAAGATAATGAAAGATAATCTAAATAAATAGAAATAAGCGAAACATGTGACCTCTCCAATATTTTTTTACAACTTACCCTCTTGGCAGACATTATACATTCCCCGAAAAAAGTAAACTTTTGAAAATGTTATTCTACCTACCACTATTTACACAAAAAAGAGAAGTCTGTTACTTAACATCTCTTCAAATGATACCCATGGTAAAATGAAGAAGTGTTTATGCTGTATGAAGAAATACTTGAATATTGGGAATATTTACATAACTTAAAAATGTCTATTCCAAGAACAGGAATGTATTATTTTCAGTGTAAAATTTGTCCCATCATTTATTTATATGTATTTTGGTTAAATATTGCTATTAATTTTTAAGAATTATTAAGTTGAAGTAATCATTTTAACATTAAGAAATTATGTTGAAAAGAATTCTGTTTTCTTCAAATATTCAACATTTCATGTACTTCAATTAAAGTAAGTCAACGATCTAAATAAGATAACTCTTATATAATCTACAGTTTTTTCAGACAATAAAGAAATTTGATAAACTCTAAATTAATAACAATCTTTTGTGGTATACCAGTTTCTCACATGGCTCCTAAGAGCATCAGCATACATAGCTTATTTCCTAGAGTGAAGTTTAGACCAATTAATAGGACAGAATCACACACTTCCTTAGGTTCTTTGGTCTAACAAAGTTGGTAAGATATTCACTGGATTGGCACAGTTACACATGTGGTTCAGTCATGGCAAATTAAAGCCAGCTTTAGATGTGATGCTCCGTGTTTGTAATGGCAGGATGTTCTGACTATTTGATTTCCCTTCTATAAGCTACAGAGTAGTAAAGATAATCTATGCTGTTAGAAATCAAAATAATATCTACCCATAGTCATGACATGGTGGCTCTATTGTCCCTAGGGAAGCATCTGGAAAGTTATAACTCATCTTTGGACTACTCATTATATAAACCTTTAAATTCATAAAGCTTAAACTATCCATAAAATTTTATATTTGTCCTTTGGTGTACAGGTGTCTTATTCTTTTCTTTAAACTCTATATGTTATGCACACCCTGTGTAGTAACTCTACATTGCTGTGCAAAAAGTATTCTACAACTTTGGGTACTTAAAATAACACATTTTTTTTCATTTTTAAGAACTATATATTTTTCTGCCAATCACAAATAGAAAAAGAAATTAGTCCTAAATTCCCTGAGTTTACAAAAATATAAATGATTTTAAATCCTTGCGGATGTTGATTTTATTTTCTGTCACAGGATGGCAGTGGATCATGAGTCTGGGCACAGTTGCACAATATCTACTTGCTACATTACAGGGTAGTGTGGAAAGTTTTGGCTCGGATATCTTATTCTTTGGGGGTCAGTCTCCAAATTCATTAAGTTATTGTTATGATTATTTTTTGTTGTTCTTGAGGACTATGATAACTGCTTCTCCTAAAACCACCTTCAAAACCTGCACCTGGCTATAGTGGTTGGAATAAGAATGACTCCAATAGGCTCATTTATTTGAAGGCTTGTTCTTCACGAAGTGGTAATACAGAGAAAGATTAGAAGGTACAAACTTGTTGGAGAAAGTATGTCACTGGGGGTGGACGTTGAGGCTTCAGAAGCTCAAGGTAGGCCCAATAGCTCTCTCTTCCTCTGCCTGCAGATCGAGGTTTAAAACTCTGAGCTACTTCTACAGCATCATTTCTTCTTTGCAGGTTGTCATGCTTCCCACCATAATGAAAATGAAGTGAACCTCTGAAACAGTAAGCAATTTCAAATTAAATGTTTTTTATGATCATAGTGTCTCTTCAGAGTAATAGAACTAAGAAGTTTGGTATCAGGAGTGAGGTACTGCTGTCACAGGTCTTACCATGTTGCTTATTGGCAAAATATAAAATTTGGGGTTTTAGATTAGAAAAGCAGCTGAATGCATTAAGCTGAGTTTAATGGGCCATCCTAGTAATAGCATGGAAAACAGTGCTAAGGGCTATTAGAATTGTGGGATTCTAGCTCAAGAAGTTTCAGAGGGGAAGAATATCAGGAAGTGGCCTAGAAACCATTTTTCTGATACTTTGCTGAAGAGCAATTGCTTTTGACCATGTCTAAAGTATCTGCCTGAAGCTAGTGTAAAGAGGTTTTGATGAATGGAATTGGCAGAGGAGATTTCGAGACAGTCTAGTATTGACTGAATTGTGTGGATTTAGTAGACACTCTTATGCAGATATATAATGAAAAGGAGCAAGTTGAGCAAGGCAAAAAAGAAAGTGTGTAGTTTGAGATGAAAAGGAACACCATAAAGTGTAATGGAGTTAGGACCAATGCTCAAAGAGATAAAAAGTTTAGAGAAAAGCATGATGCTAAAGGGAATGGTGACATCAGGGCAAGATTCTACCCAGGTAAGCTTGCAAGTTTTGTAATGTAATTTTTAAAAAGTTTAATAAGTGAAGGAAACTATCAGCAACAGAAAGTTGATGCAATCTTTCTGCTGGCCCTCAAGGCTTTAGTCCTGTCTCCCGCCAATACCTTATCATGTTTCCCTCTTCCCCTCCCTGTCCCCTTTCCCAACCAAGTCCCTCCATTCCTCTACTACTCACCTCACCACTTGTGTTTGCAGTCTTCTCTCTCCGAAGTGGGATTTAGGCATCCTCACTTGGGCCCTTCAGCTTGTTAACCTTCCTGAGTTCTGTGGATTGTATCCTGGGTATTCTGTACTTTTTGGCTAATATCCACTTGCTAATGAGTACATGTAATGCATGTCCTTTGGAGTCTGAGTCACTCTAGATGATATTTTCAACTTCCATCTATTTGCCTGCAAAACTCATGATGTCCTCATTCCAGGCAACCTCAGGAGGTAGGAGGTGGGGAGATCCTCTAGAATGTACCACAGACTTGGGAGGTAAAAGACTCTCAGGACCCAAAGGGACTGACCTTAGATGACATGCCCAAGAGTAGGGAGAGAGAACTGGTTGGGTCTACCTCTAGTAGAAAGACAAGGTATCAAATGGAGGGATAGGTTTGCCATCCCACACCAAAAAACTCTGACCCAGAATTGTTCCTTTCTGCAAGAACTACAGGGAAAAATATAGAATGAGCTTGATGGAAAGGAGGTCCAGAGACAGGCCCAAATTGGCATCCAGCTCAAGAGGAGGTCCCAAGGTCTGACATTGTTACTGATACTATGGTGTGCCTACATACAGGAGCCTAGCATGACTGCCCTCCCAGAGGCCCAACAAGCAGCTGAAATAATCAGATGCAGATATTTATACCCAACCAGTGGAGAGAAGCTGATCGCCCCTATAATTGAAGTAGGGAAAAGCTGCAAGAAACTGAGAAGGAGGATGACCCTATAGGAATACCAGCAGTCTCAACTAACCTGGACCCCTGAGATCTCTCAGACACTAAGCCACCAGCCAGGCAACATATACCAGCTGATATGAGGCTCCCAACACATGTACAGCAGAGGACTGCCAGGTTTTGACTCAGTGAGAAGAGGTGCACCTAAACCTCAAGAGATGTAAAATCCCAGGGAAGTCTGGTGGGGTAGGGGTAGGGAGTGGGCATATCCTCTTAGAGACAGAGAGAGGAGGTATGAGACATGGAACAGTCAGAGGGTGGACTGGGATGCGGATAAAGACTAGACTGTAAAAAAGATTGAAAGAAAGAAAGAAAGAAAGAAAGAAAGAAAGGAAGGAAGGAAGGAAGGAAGGAAGGAAGGAAGGAAGGAAGGAAGGAAGGAAGGAAGGAAGGAAAGGAAGCAAGCAAGCAAGCAACCTGAGGCAAATTTAATTGAGTGATGGGGTCTTCTTCCTCACAGCAAACTGAACTTGACAGCTTAAACTCTGTGGTAGAGTCAAGGATAAAAGAAAGGGGTTGTAGAATCTCCCATCACAGCTAAAGAAAGTTTTAGAGGCAAGGCATGTGTCAGGGATGTCCCTGCATGGAGGTCAACGGAGGCCACTTTATGACTCTGTAATGTTGAAACATGGATTGCTTTGGATACAGGAAGATGTTGGAGATACAAGGGTAATGAGATATTTTCCAGTGAAAGATGCATACTGAGTGTAGACTCAACCCAAGAAAGAGAAGTGTGTTGTAGTCAAGAAAGCTTCAAGGAGCTGGAGATCTGTGGTGCACTTTCACACCAGACATGGGACTGTATAGTTTTAAGTTTGCGCAGCTGGCTGATGGTCTTGTTTTGGTCCAGTGTTTCCTCCCTTTCCTCCTTTTCGTCCATTTGTAATGTTAATGTATATTCTTTGCCACTGTATGTTGGAAGTAGGAGGTTTACTTTTTTATTTCGATTACAGGGTTTAAGGTTAAGAGATCACCATGAGACTCAGAAGACTTTGAATTTTGCACTTTTAAACACTGTAGAAAATACTTTGAGCTTTTATTAAACATTCTTGAGATTGAAAAGAGTATGCAAAACTTTTAGATCTCTAAGAATAGTAGAAATATAACATGGTAAATGAAAAGTCTTTCAGAAAAATATTCTTGAAGACAAAATATCTAGTAGTAATACCTTCAAAATTAAGATGCTTAATTATCAGAGTGGCACTACTTAGGATTAGAAAAAAGAATAGCATTGTTAAAGGAAGTGTATCACTGGCGTTGGCTTCAAGGTTTCCAGTCAGGCCTAATGTCCCTCTCTCTTCCTGCTGCTTGTAGACCACATATAAAATTCTGAGCTTCTTCTTCAGCTCCATATCTGTCTGTATACCCCCATGCTTCCTGCCACAAGAATAGACTAAACCTATGAACTGTAAGCAAGCCCAGACTGAATGCTCTTTTTGATAAGAGTTTCTGTGGCCACAGTGCCTTTTAACATATCAATAGAACACTAAGACAGTGGCAGTTCCCCAGGAACTTTGTACATGACCACCAACAGAGAATCCCTCTCCATCCTTCCATGGTAACAACCGACATCCTATAATGACACTGAGTCACAATATGACACATAACACAAAACAACATGGCACAGTGCAATGTAGTAAAACATATCACAACAGCATATGTGTCACAAAACAACAAAGCAAGTCATCTCCCCACTTTGCCCATTCTGTTGAGAAGAAACAAACCACAAGATTTGTCTGTACTCAAGGAAAGTTGACTGTCTTTTCACCATTAAAAAGAATAAATGACTGCTACAGGAGAGAACAAAATAAAAACAATCTGGTATTTTTCATGCGACATTTTTCCAAGATGAGGAAATTCTCCTTTAGAGATTCTTTTACACTCAATTCTGTCTTCAGAAACTCCCCTGGAAAATGTTGCTATAGCTGGGTAAGAGTCACACAATGACTAGTTTTTGCAATAATAAATATTAAAATCAGCATGCCCCTGCTGTGGTAATCAGAGTCTTCTGGATTGTTAAATTAGCATTCATTATGAGAGTAAGTACATTTCCACTCATTCTGATTCTCCACCTCAGGGATCCCATAAGTCATTCTGTAGCAAGAATTAACTGTATGACAGAGTATGACAGGTAAACTTCATATCATAGAAAAGATAATAGCAGCAAGAGTGAAGGATTTCTCAATAGCTTCCATTGTTAGGAAAGTTCTCTCAAAATAAATACCTTTTAATTTCTGATCAGTTAATTGAATGATGAAATCAGTCTGATTTCAAATGTTAAGCATATTTAAGGGATCACATTTGGAAATAAATTAATATTAAATCCACATTTGCCTGTTTTTGCTCAGCTTCTGAAACGTAAGGCAGGCATTCTGACCAGATGCTCCACCTTCAAAGTCTGAAGACTGACAGTGAGGAGTGAAAAGTCCACTGGTTTTGCACAGACCAGCTGCCATTTAAACTGTTCCTTATCTTTTCTCAGAAATCACTCAAAAAAATGTAAAGGTTCAACCTCATTCCTCAAAAGTTGAGTCCCAAACAGGTAATTGGTAGGTGTTGATCTCAAAGACTATTTACTATAGATTGCTTATCCTAAAACACATGATTCAAAATCTGATAATAAATTGTAAGAATGAAACATAAGGAGTCATCCATATCTCCAGATGGTGCTATTTTGTGGTTACTAGAAGCTCCGTCTTCAAATTTGCACGTTCATAGAAAGCACAATTGCTTTAGCATTAATTAAATGTCTTTTTCTTCAATCAATACTTCTTTTTTGGTATGTAATTGAGTGATGGGTATGTGGATTGAAATATTCATTTTTCAGAATGTTTCACATTTTTAATCAGCATTTTATTTAGGACATATTTCCTGTGATTATTTCTTTTGTTTCAACTACATAATCTGCATGGATATGAGATCAGAGGGATGTTTATAAAGGAAAATGTCCCCTCTTGATTTAACATTATAAGTAATGGCTAAAACTAGAATGCAAGAAAGACAAAATGGATCACCAATTAAAGGTAATTTTCACACAAGCATGATGATTGGAGTTTGAACCCTGGAATCCATGTATGAGAGAATCAATCACACAAAGTTGTCCTCCCGTCTGGTCTTCTCAAATATGACAATGACATGCATAGACTCACACATATAATAGTAATAACAATGATGGGTTTTCTTTTGAATGAGAATCAGTAGTAAGGAAACAAGACAAAAAAATCAGTGCTGAAAGAAAGGAAAATGTCATTAATATCACTGCTTTGACAGTTTTTGGACTATAATTCCAGAGACAAGGTGATCATGGTCCCTGGCACACAAAACTGCCTAACTCTGCCTACTGGGTCCTATCTGCTCAAAGGTGCACAACAATACCCCCAAATGACCCCAAATGACCCAACTGAACCTCCAGGCTACTGACCTGCATGCAAATTTGGCAAACAGATTTTTGTGTTGACTTTTGTTTGTATTCATAAGCGATTTTGAGAAACAGAGCTTTGACCTAATGATGCTGCCATGTATCGTAAGCATTCATTAGAGCAATGTTTGTTGAGCACTCGGTGGGAACAGGAAACACAAATTTTGAATTGACAGCCCCTGAAATTTCTCAGCAGCTGAAAATAAAATAATCAGTATTTGAAGCAAAATCACATGGATTGTTAAAACACACACACACACAGACACACACACACACACAGAGACAGAGACAGAGAGACAGACAGAGACAGGGGGTGTTGAATAAAAATATTAAAGAACAGAGAGAAAGTTCCTTAGTCTTATTGTGTGAGGTGGCAGTAGGAAAAACTGAAAGTATCTGGACAGGAAAACATTAAAAGCTCAAGTCCTTGATGCCTTGTAGGAATAAAGGAGTCCTGCTTGTATGTGTATAGTGTGGCACTTTTCACATGACCATGAAATGAAATTAGCCTAACTACCCATCATCAGATGCAGAGCTAAGGAAAATTTGGTGTACACACACGATGGAGCATCATGCAACCAGAAAGAGAAAAATTCAGAACCTTTTCAAGAAATGTGAAGAGTGGAGATCATCATCCTAAGTGAAATAACTTAGAAAATATTATCCCAGATTTGTCTCATATAGAATATAAGAGGAAAAAAGTAAACTGGGAGGCTTAGGAAAGAATGCGGGAATTGGGGCTTATGAATGTGGTCCAAGTACACTATAGGCATCTAATGAAAATGCATACAGGTTCATATGGATGTGTACAATCTCAAAGTAAAACTCACGCCTTGTATAATTTATGTACAGTAATATAAATGTCCATAAAAATAATTAAAGTTTTGCAAAAAACAACCCTAAGAAATATGAGAAGGAATAAATGCAAGCTCTGAATAAATAGTATTTTAATAAGGGGTATAGGAGTAGACAGAAAATTCTAATCTCTCACAAGATGAATTATGGGTAACAATTATTAAGCTATGTTCTTCCTGCTCCTCCAATGGGCTTGCAGAGAATGGATTGGAAATATTTGCATTTGAACAAGACTTAGAAGCAGAGCGTTCTCAGCATGTGTTCACAGGACATTCACAAACACGAACCTCATGGGCCAGGTAACAGGATGACTCTGATGTCATTCCAAATCACTGGGCATGCTCACTCCTTTCTCTTCCAAATGTCTTTGCTAGTCACTGAAATTCACTCCAGCAAGTCAGCCCAGCCTCTGTGTATGAACAGATAGATGAATGGCAGTGTTTGTTGATGAAGACCATGGTGAGAGAAAACATGCAAACCGTTTTGGATTTATATTAGATACATCATAAGTCTCTTAAAAAATTATGTGATTCTCTAAAACACTCTCTTGAAACTATTTAGAGCCAGTCTCCTCTGAGGTTAAAGCAGAAATTTTAATGAATCTACGTTCATTTTCTTTGAGATGCATTACCTCACGCCTTCTTCAAATATTTTGTGACACTGTGCTCAGGCCTTTTCCCTTTCACATATGACATCACCTTTACTCATTCTGTCAGACACTTACAATAAAAACCTGGTGTGCTGTTACCCCTGCTACATTAACCAGATATCTTTTACATCAATCAAAATTGAGACAAACAGTTGTTATCCTAATTTGTCTTCATTTATCCTTTCTCAGACATTTTTCTTTCTATCATGGAGATAAAATTTTGATCTGTGAATTTTTTTCCTCTCTGAAAAATTATTTTACATTCCTTGTAAGGCAAATATGCTGCTGACTAATCCATAACACTTCATGATTTGAGGAAATTTTATATGCAAATATATATCTTGTCATTTTGGTTGCTAAATTCTAGTTGTGGTTCTTGCAATATTTATTTCACTATACCTCATTACCTGTATGGTGTTTGACATGGCTTCCACCGTAATTATTTTTCTTTTTTCTTCTGGAAATTAGGAGACTTTATTCCTCAATAGCTATTATCAAGATTTTTATCTTCTATTTCCTGATTTTTGAATAAGTTATATTCACATCTGTCTCTTACCATATCTCTAGTTCTCTGAACTTTTCTGGATCTGTGACTTACCACCCAGCCGCAGTCGTAGCAAGCTCTCGGCCATTCCTGCTTTAAATATTTCACCTGTGATTTGCCCTCTTTTCCTTCAGACTGTCTAATTATTGTTATGCCCTTCAGATTGTCCTAGAGTTCTTAGATGGTCTGCCTCTCCATGCCTATCTAAACACCTTGAACTACTTCCCCCTGTTCTACAGTGAGAGCTGCCTATGAGACATACCTTCCAATTTACTAGTTCTTTATTTTAAAATGTCCTACAGGTTGGTCCATCAGAATCACCCCACACTCCTCTAATTATTTTTAATTTTTTGTTTTTTCCAGCATTGATTGCCTTCTCTCTCTCTCTCTCTCTCTCTCTCTCTCTCTCTCTCTCTCTCTCTCTCTCTCTCTCTCTCCCATTCATTTATTTAACTCATGGGGAGGGGAGGCCAAGGAACAGCATGCAGATTTCATTAGCTTTTCTAGCAATTATGCTCTAGGAACTGAACAGTGATCTCTCTTACTGGTCTCTGATTCTTTCTGGTTTCCAACTTTTTTAACATTTAAAATCTAGGAGTATCACAGCCAAGAAGCCTTGAACAACTAAAATACCAAGTATTAGCTTCAAAATTAATCCTATGTCCTCCTATGTCCCTTGGGTATGATCTTCTTAAGGATAAATTAGCTCTCTCTGACTTTAAGTAAACCGGGCGGGATCTAAGGCTTCAGATCTCTAAGGAAAACCAGATTTTGGGAAAGTAATTTCTCCTGGATAATGGGCCTTTGTCATTGTTCAGCGTACCTGCTATCAGAAACCAAGACGCACTTTTTTGTCAAATATTCTGGCTTATTGTGGTAGCCCTGATCAAGTACACAGTCACTTACTCCAATATTACTTATTGATGTTCCCTCTAAAGTCAAACACTATACATTACATCATTAGTCTGCATTTATTTATATGTGTATGTTATAAAATAGCTACAAAGGATTGAAATAAATTCATGGTGGTTCAAGGAGCTTCAACTGAAATGCTGACACTGAGGCATGACAAGACTGTAAAAGTCTCAGTACTGATAAGATAATGAACAACACAGGAAAGAAGGTGGAGATTGGCAGTGACCCTAACTGCTGGCCTTAGTTAAAATCAAATGCACAGTGAGCATTGAGCCATTGGAGCAAGATGAAGGAGCTGGGAACAGGTCTAGATGAATAGAAGAAGGATGACGGATCCAGACGGGTAAACAGGAGAATTGACCACCAGCAATGTGAATAGATGATTTCAACCAAGCTGAGTTGAAGCCCTGAGATAGTGAGAAATTTTTTGTCTGTTGGTTCTTGGTGCATCTTTGGTAAGATAATGAGTCAGTGAGAGCTCTTACCATCACAGTGCAAGGTGGTCATCTATGAGATACAACTAGTGAGGGAGCTATACACTGTCCCTTACAAGTGTAAAGGAAAAGTTCCTGGGTTTAGTTTTAGTGATATAACTTTAAAAGCCTTGTGTCCTTACAGTCTCCATTCACCCTAATAAAGTTAGGGTGGTACTCCCTTTTGCTTCAAGGAATAAGTGATTTATTTCTAGGTTATGGGGGCAGATGGTACCCTTCCTTTCACTTAAGTATTAAAAAAATGGAGTCTCTCAGGGCAAAGAACATCATTAAAATATCAGTTTTATATAATATGGCATAACACAACCCAGACTTAAAAGTTAAAAAGAACTCTCATTCTCGGCTGTTCCTTACTCCCGTACCTCACCTAGTGACAAGTATAATTACTTAATATTTACTATGACCATGATAATTAGCAGGTATTGGGAAAGAGAAACTGCAAAGCTGTGGAGAACATTTCTAGCACTTTCAATTAAATGCACACTGCTCCCTGGTTTTGCTCATCCTCCATGTAAGATGCAGAAAACCTTAAAAAAATGTGCTGGCACCAGAGACCGACGTTCGCTGGCTGGCTGATTTTGCCTCCAGACTCCTGAGTTGCTTGTGACATTAGTGCTCTGACATGCTCAAGAAATGTAGTTTTCAGTATGTTCAACTTTTCTCTTATTGTCAGGGATGTAGATGATGACTTCACCCAAAGACTATATAAGACAGCCACATCTGGATGGATTTAAGTTTGGAAAAACACTTGAATATTTAAAAAATCACAAGAAACCTTTAAAATTAATAAAGAATGAATAAAATGAAATTACTTTTCTCCCCTAATGTGGTCAGAAGGTTTCTGACTATTTAAGACATAACAATAGACTACTTTCACAAATCTTCCATCTGCTTCAGAAATCCAAGGAAACAGAACAAAATCACTCGAATATAGCTAGCACCAGCCATGTCTTCTCACTTTCATCAAGTGCACCAAACTAAAGCTAACTGATCTCCAAAACTATCATAGGTAGCTTGTGCTCCCTAATCCATAAATACCTGGGGGATATTTTAACTTTTAGATTCTGTTGACTTGGTCTGACATTCTTCTATCCTTTGATTACATTATACAATAATTGCTCTCACCCTGGCCTTTCAGTTTTAATTTTTTATGTTGCTGTTTGGAACCACTGACAATTAGGAAGACACAGACACATTGACCCTAAATCCTTTAGTGGGATTGGAAATGTGTCTCTTTTTCTAATGATTCTGAGCAATGCAATTGTTCCATATCCACAATTTCCTTGTGGGCCAGCTTGTTTAGTCAATGTACCACAGGATTGACACTCACAGTGAAGTCTGTGAATTTACTGTACTGTGCTGCCTACAGAGGTGACCTTCATTTCCTTGAAAAGCATGAAGGAGAGTGGATTGTGAGGGCATGAGTATGACAAGTCCTTCACAGATTTCTGTTTTTAAGCACCTGATCCACAACTGGTGGTGACATTTTGGAAAACTGTATACTAAGTAGGAGGTGGATCCTTCTTAAAGAAAGTGGGTAACTAGGTCAGGCTTTGAGGTTTTACTTCCTGTCTGCTTCCAACTCCTGAGGAGGTAGGGAATTCCAACTGCACACTCCTACCACTCTGGAATAACCACTTTAATTTCCTCTTGTCATGCCCAGTTCATGGGAAACCCAGGAGACCACAGGAATTGCAAGTCTGCTGTAGAAAAAGTGTCTTTATTATACAAGTCTGATCCAGATCGCAATCCTTCCCTGCTCCACGGGTTAGGCATTCGATGTTCTGGTCCAGGTGACTTGAGATATATATAAGACTATGCATAAGCTGGGATTCTTGAGCTTTGGCATTACATGTCTGGGGAGGGCGTAAAGGAGTGGCATCTTTCAAACCTGATAACGTTTGTTCAGACAGCAGGGCAGAACCACGCAGCTGGAAAAGAACCTTCCTGACCCGGGAAGAAGTAACTCATTCCGTTATCAGAAGCTGGTGTAGTTTACAAACTGGTCACAGCTGTCTGGGAACACTTAATTGCCTCTTTCCTATAGTCGAAGAGTGGGCTTTTTATCCTTCAAGAATATTGGCTCTTGCTTCCCTTCAAGGCAGGAGCCATCTGCACCTAAAATGTTGACTGTTAATCCCAGGGGAGAGAGAACAGATTTCAGCTATGTGAAGGCTAGGGTAGACTGCCTTTCCTCTACTCCCAAGGCCTGCATCTGCCCTGAGGTAGGGGGTGGGGAGAAGGAAGTGCTGGTCCCTTTGGCACAGCACAAGAACAAGGGAATGCGGGCCAAGGATTAATGCAAGATAGGGCAGGATACCTCATGTCTCTTCACTAATAAGTAGATTGTATGTTCTAAAAATTTAAGTTGAAACAATCCTACAGTCTCTTAAGTTTTAGTCCAGTGTTTCAGTATTTGGTGAATGATAACAACCCTGAGATTCCACCTCACACCAGTCAGAATGACTAAGATCAAAAACACAAGTGACAGCAAATGCTGGAGAGGAAGTGGAGGAAAAAAGAACATTCCTCCATTGTTGGTGGGATTACAGGCTGATACAACCACTCTGGAAAGCAGTCTGGCACTTCCTTGGAAAACTGGACATAGTACTACCAGAGGACCCAGATGTACCACTCCTGGGCATATACCCAAAAGATGCCCCAACATATAACAAGGACACATGCTCCACTATGTTCATAGCAGCCATATTTATAATAGCCAGAAGCTGGAAAGAACTCATAAGTCCTTGAACAGAAGAATGGATACAGAAATGTGGTACTTTTACACAATGGAGTAACGGATAGAGCTAGAAATTATCCTGAGTGAGATAACCCAGTCACAAAAGAACACACATGATATGTACCCACTGATAAATGGATATTAGCCCAAAAGCTTGGAATATCCAAGGTACAATTCACAGACCGTATGAAGCTCAAGAAGAAGGAAGACCAAAATGTGGATGCTTGGTCCTTCTTAGAAGAGGGAGCAAAATACTGACGGGAAGAAATACAGGGACAAAGAGTGGAGCAGGGACTAAAGAAAAGATTATCCCAAAACTGCCCCACCTGGGGAATCCATCTCATATGCAGCCACCAAACCCATTCACTATTGCTGATGCCAAAAAGTGCTTGCTGACAGGAGCTAGACATAGATGTCTCCTGAGAGACTCTGCCAGAGCCTTACTGATACAGATGAGGATGCTTGCAGCTAACCATCAGATTGAGCATGGGGTCCCCAATGGAGGAGTTGGAGAAAGGACTGAAGGAGCTGAAGGGGTTTGCAACCCCATAGAAAGAACAACAATATCAACCAACCAGACCCTACTTCCCAGAGCTTCCAGGGATTAAATCACCAAACAAAGAGTTTGCATGGAGTGACCCACGGCTCCAGCTGCATATGTAACAGAGGATGGCCTTGTGGAACATGAATGGGAAGAAAGGTCCTTGGTCCTATGAAGGCTCAATGCCTCAGTGTAGGGTAATGCCAGGGTAAGAAGGCAGGAGTGGGTGAGTGCGTGGGAGGGTGGGTGGGGAGCACCCTCATAGAAGCAGGGGGATGGGGATGGGGTGGGGGATTTTGGAGCAGAAACAGGGAAAGGGGTAACATTTGAAATGTAAATAAAATATCCAATTTTAAAAAAAAAGAAAATTAAATAATGCATGGATTGTGGTTTTTGTTTTCTGTCTTTCTTCTTTTCCTTCCTTGTTTTCTTTCCTCTCTCTCTCTCTCTCTCTCCTCTCTCTCTCTCTCTCTCTCTCTCTCTCTCTCTCTCTCTGTGTGTGTGTGTGTGTGTGTGTGTACAAACACACATGAGTACATTACTTAGAGAGGCCAGAGAGGGAGTTAGATCCTCCATAGCTGGAGTCAGGGCAGTTGTGCTGGAAACTGCACTGGCTTCCTTTGCAGGAGCAGCCAACTGCTGATCCACTGTCCAGGCTCTATCTTCACTATTTTCAATAACCCGTCTTGAATAACCAATGGACCCAATAAACTTGAAATTAATACTTAGTAAGGGGAATCAACATGTGGCTGAATGATATTTTCCCACAGGCCTGAAACTGACTGTTTCTGTTCAGTGGTATAGCTCAGCAGTGGTGGTCTATGATTTATGATTATGACTGTGTTTATCTGCAATTTGTGCAATGCTAGCTTCTTAACGACATACGGAAACAAATTTTTCCAAAATATAACTTGTACATTTTATCTTTGCCAGAGAAAAACAAAAGATGATATCAATTAAGGCTCATTTATTAAGTTTTCCAGATATCCTAAGAAGTAAATTTCAATATTTTCTCACATTTCAAGTTTTTCAGAAAAATTTTAAATTGGGAATATGTGTTCCCCTAAATCTTACATGTCTTTAATGTCTTTAAAGTTTTGAAAGGCTAAATATATCTTTACTTATAATAAAATGGATATACTCTTAACTAAGAATATAAACACAAATAAAGCACACAAGGATAGATGAGTTGGAATTTGCATGTGATTTGATAATTTATGATAATTTTATTAAATTCCAATTTCAACTGTTCATGAATGAGTGAACAATTTACACAATGAGATTAATGTAAAACTCCAATGCACATGGAGAAACGTTAAGAGTGACATAGGTCTGACATGTGATGCTTTAGAACAGTTTATGTAACAATAATAATCCAAGTAAAAGGGGCTATTAATTTGAGGATGCATGGTAGAGTTTGAAAGGAAAGAAGGTGAAAAATTCTATTTTAATTAAAAATAAATTTTAAAATATGTTTAAAACAAAATAAAATAAGGAGCAATAAGAAAAAATAAAAATAATCTAAAATACAATAAATAACATAGTATATAATCTATATTTAAGTCATCTAATTTCGTGTGTGTGTGTGTGTGTGTGTGTGTGTGTGTGTGTGTGTGTGTGAGTGAGTGTTTTAACACTAGGTCTCACTTGTACAGTCTAAGCTGGCCTTGATCTTACCCTTCTGATCATTATTGTTCATCTTCTGGAATGTGAGAATACAGACATACGCCACGTAGTCGGCTTTTTTTTTAACACAGCAATGTATGCATATGCTTTGTGTGTGTGTGTGTGTGTGTGTGTGTGTGTGTGTGTGTGTGTGTGTGTGTGTGTTACTTGAAATTGTTCTCATGGTAAATTTCCTCTGAGCTAAATTGCCAGCTAACTTCGGGTCATTTGTTAGGAAAACCAATTTTGTTTTAACTGTATATTTTTAATTCTATATATACCTAAATGTGTGCCATTCCTTTTTAAGTCGGATGGTATCAGAAGCAGGAACAAAAAGATGTGTCATGTTTTCAATATCGTTTCTTGTTTGCCCACATTACAATTTCACCAGGAGGCTGTGTGTGATGAAATGGTCTCCATGTGAAAGTCATCAAGAAAGCCATGTGTCACTATATCAGTTAAAGAGATGTTTCAAGTAGAACCATTGGCTAAAGAGCTTGTAGGAAAGAAGCCAAATATTATAGAAGATAAGATCGCTGACGTCTTAAACTTTCTTATTTATAACAGAATGATGACTGTTATTTCAGTTAGAAATGAATCCTGTCTTTGCAATTAAAATTAAGTGAAAAATATCTTCAAGATATATTTTAAATTTTTTTGCCATTTTTTTTAAAAAGCAACTAATAAAAGTGATGTAGGAAAAAACATTAATTTCAATGGTTGGTCTATGTCCCTCATTCTATAAATTCATTTTCTATCAAATTACCTGTTGCAGCAATTTTCATATATTTAAAGCAATCTTCCCTCAATTTTTCTGTTTATTCCTGCTAAATGTGTCTTTATACTTATGTCAACATAGTCAAATAAGGGATTTTTTTTGCCCATATCAGTTTCACAGTTTCACTTCTCTACTTCATTCCCATACTGTGCTCAAGGATGCCTCACTACCTTCTGCTGTGCTTAGGAAAATAAAACGTAATTATTCCTTTTAATTTAGAAATGCACAATCAAAATTTTATGGCCCCTACTACCACTTTTGAACCTTGTCCAAATGTAATCAGTCTTTCTCCCAGTAGTTCATCAGGCGATTTGTGGCAAACTGGTTGAGTTAATAACTCTGACTTTTCACACATCCCATATCCAAATTCTCACCATGTGTTAATGACCTGCACATTAATTCTGTATCTGGTTGTTTGATTTGCTTTGACCAATAGGTCAATTGTAAGCTTAATTCCAATTCCAAGTAGAAACTGAGGAAAGTCTTTATTTATGCCTTAGCTGTTTCTGAAGTTGTGATATTTTTTATTTTGGAAAAAAAAAGAATTTAGGGGAAAATGGGTTTATTTGGTTTACAATGCAGGTTCTAATCCATGCTAATCCATGATTGTGGAGGCAGTCACAGCCACAGGAGTCTAATTCGTGTTGTCCATATACTCACTGGAGCATGGTCAAACTCCCAGTGGTCAGTCCCTTAACATTAACTGATTCATTCCCCAGCCACCTATCAGAGACCATCAACTGTGAAGACATTCAAGTCAACATTTTTTATCACAATTTTAAAAAATAGTCTTCAATGGCTTCCTGTCTGGAAGTCATCTTTGTTTAGAGGGAGGGGTTGACACAAAAGGCTTCCTTCTATTTTTAATGTCTGCTGTCTTTACCTACATATGTCTCAGTATAAATACTTTCAATTGGCTGCTAAATTCAGTAGATTTATATTTTTGTAAAAATGAATATGAATTGGGAAATGACAATTTGTGGTTCTCATCCAGTTTTCCACAATATCCTCTCACAATAAATTGATAACATATTTTCAAACACTATCATAACATAGATAACTAATCACAGGCAGTTATTGTAGACATGGAGGCCCATTTCTGTAGTCCTAGCACTCAAGTGTCTGAGGCAAAAGGATTATTAAGAACTTAAGCCTACTATTGGACTATGTAGTCAATTCCAGGCCAGCTACAGATATAGATTAGGCCCTATCTTTAAAGACATAAAGTAAAAATATAGTGACTATATATTAGTTGAATACATTTATAGGGTTCTGTAGAAATCACAGATTTGTCTGCATGAACAGGGTATGCATTTATCAACCTTCATTTTCTCAGTTTTCTTCCCCGACATCCCTCCTGATCCATACTAGTCATGACTCTACTGACATTTTGGCTTTCCTTTAGGTCTAACATGTGGGGGAAATGTGCAGTGCAATTCATTTTTGGTGTGCCTTCCTTATTTCACTTAATACAGTGTCCTCCATTTCCTTCCCAATACCAGTATTTTATTCTTATTGATTATGTTATGAATATGAATATATGTGATATATAGCACATTTTCTTTAACCACTCATATACTGATAATCACTGAAGATGGTTCTGTACAGTAGCTGAACAGTGACAGTAAATGCTGATATGCAAGTACTTGTGGTTTTTTCACACACACACTCAGAAATCATATAGGTGGGTTATATGGTAAATCAATTCTAACTTTGGAAAACACGACCAAGACATCACATAAAACATCTTAAAAGACCCTGTCTGATGACAGACTGTGCCTATGGAATATACACATCTAGGAAGTAGTTGATGAAGCATACCTTTTACTTATAACATCCCTCCTTCTTACTATCCATTTTGCTATCGTAACAGCTTTCCATTCCCAAGAAGCACCATGTCCTTCATTCATGTTGAACATATCAGTCAAGGGCTGAAATACCGCAATCAAGCAACAAATTTTAACCACCTTAAATTTTATTTAAAATAAATGTAAAATTATGAATTAATGCTACCATATTTTATGAGGTTTTAACCTTACGACTGTTCCTCGGTTCTTATGTAAGGTAAGCTGCCATAGAAGAAATCCTAACTGGCGTAAGAACAAGAAGAAGCATGCTATGTCATTATCTCTCATTTGAGGCTAGCTATCCTTCTGTACAGCATTGTAGAAATGAAGCAGGGTGAACGGAGCTCAGTAAATTCATGCTAATGTAGCAAGAGACCAAGAATCCCACAAGTCTTTTCACAAAGTTTTATTTCTCAATGAATTCCATTTGCCATTTTTTCCTACAGAGTGGTAAGAGAGTCCATTTTTATGTTAGGACTAGGGATTAGTGTTTCTCAGTAGGCAAAGTGTATATATAGCAAAGAGAAAATGGAAAACAAAAAACAAAAACAATCTTAGACTCAGCCTGAACAAGAAAAAAATGCCTTATGCTATGAACTCTAAAGACTTTCCTCAAGCGCCCCTCCTCCTACACACAATTTTTCAAGGACCTTTTTTTAAATGTTAACTTACAGATGAGGCAAGAAGACTTCTTTAAAGGCGTAAATGTTCAAGCTACTACCTGAAGCAGCTATTTTTCCTTGGATAAAGTTGTTACTATCTCAGTCCTTTTCAGTGTGAAGTATCTGTCGCCTCTTTAGAATTAGTCTTTAGTCACCACAAAGCTTTTAGCAAGTACAATTTGAAGAACTGAATTTTTTAAAAAAAAAAAAAAAATCAAATTATGTATTCTTTCTACTAAAACCATTGGGAGCAAAAGGGCTCAGAGAACCAAATAAAATGAAACAGTTACAGAAAAATATAAATGATAACAAATAAAGTATTAAAAATTTTTGTATTCTGTTATTGACTAAATTACAAAACATTCCCTAGCTTTTCAGAAAGACACCTGAGCACGTGAGGTTTTGGTTTTGGTTTTTTTTTTTCAATCATTGCTTTGCATCAGGGAGGCAAAGGTGGTCTTTTGACTAAGAGGAAGCTCGCCTGAAAAAGCAAGTTTTATGCAGTTTGGGTTTTCGTTTACCATGTTTATAATTTCTACTGTTCTTCGGGAACTAAAATTTTCACATCCTATCATGTTATAAAACAGTCTCTACTACCTGGGTATTCTGCATTTATATGCTTGAAGAAAAAAAAGAGGAACTTGGATGTTTTGGATAAAAACCATTCATGTGGAGCTGGGTGTTACGGCAATTGCTAGCACTCTGTAGGCAGAGGTAGGCAGATCTGTGAGAGGCTGAGGCCAGTCTGATCTACAGAGCAAATTCATGGAAAGCCAGAACTATAGGGAAACCCTACCTCCAAACAAGAAACCATGTCTTTCTCTTGGTCTAAGGAGAGGATACCTGAAGAAATTCTGCTAGGAAAAGGTATAACTAAATATTAGTTACAAGTTTGCAGAACAACTTATCCAGATAAATGGAATATCATTCTAGAAAACATGTAACAAACTCTGATCTAGTATTAGAAAAGAACATCACCCAAAGAACATCCATGGAAAGTGTCCACTAGAGCATAGCAACCACAAATTCCTTAAACACAACTGCCTTCTTAATTTTGGACGTATTACTACTAGATTTTTTTCTTCATGAATATTTTTCTGAAAGATTTTTCTAATTTGCCACTAAATATGCCCTCCTCATTTTTTTGTAAAATTAGAACAGTATATATTCAGGTTTAAATGTGCTGTATCAGACATGATTATTATACAATTCAGTTTGTAATTTTAATTAGTAATCAGTGAAATATCAAACCACAAGACTATCTGTAAGTTGTATAGGTCATATAGTAATTCAGAAAAGATTGGCAAAATTGAGGAAAAAAAAACAAATCTACATTGGAATCAAGTATTCTGTTTTTTATATATTTAAGCTACAATATGTCACTTCTTGGTTCTGAGAAGTGTTTGTGTTGGAAATGTAAATTCACTCCAACTTGTTAATTGGGCTGAAATGTATCTGAGCTCTCTTCTTTATGTCTCATTCATCTACTTTGAAGTGACTAAATGGGGATTGAAACACTTCCTCTTGATTTCTCTTTCATTATTTTTTTTCTCCTGAATGGCCCTACAAAAGAAGCTTATCTACCATGAAATATATAACCATGTCCTTGTTTCCTTAGCTATAAAATGCTTCAGGCTGACAGACCCCTTGAATGGGCTAGGAACTCCTTTACCCGTTTCTGCCTTGAATCAGAAAGGAGTCACAAATCCTCAAAAAAGACCATTTATGTTGTATCAGACAGGATTGCTACACACGCAACCAGTTTGTATTTCTAATTAGTAAAGGGGGCATTTATTGAACAAATTCCTGCATCCAGGGGCCCAATTCCATCAGGATGGAAAGATCCCAACTGAATTCACAGATTCAGATTTAAAACCAAAAAGAAGAATATTACAGTTGGGTAGGTGATCCATATCCTGATTGGTGGGATCTATCTCTAGGGGTCTGGGTGATGCTATCATTGGTTAGGGTCTTGCTTCAAGCACACTTGACTAACTATTCTTGCTTCATACCAAAGAGGGGTAGCTCTTGACCTCTTGACCGCAAGCTTGGCTAAGTGTTTTACAAGCTGGGGAGGGGTTCCTTTTACATCAGCCTGTGCTTGTTCCTGTAACTGACTTGCCAGTTCTGGGAAGTAGAAACTCAGGCCTGGTCTCCTGAACTGCTACTAGTGTGTGGTCTATCATGGAGTCAGCGTGTCTCGGGCCAATTAACTCCTCTCAATATCAAATCACAGGACTATCTGTGAGTTGCAATAGTCAAATAGTAATTTAAAAAATAAACAAAAATGAGGAATAAACAAATATACATTGAAATTAAGCATTCTTTGTTTCATATATTTAAGTTATATCGCTACTTTGGGTCTGAGGAGTGTTCAGGTTGAAAATGCAAGTTCACTGAAGTTTGTTAATTGGGTTGTGGCCACCTTTTAACCATCTACTCTGTCTCATTTAGAGCTCATTTCTCATGGCTGTTACAAATAACAGTGAAAAGACTGTTGAAGATAATAACTTAATGAACCAAACCATTCTTCTCCATTTGACAGAGTATGGCACGTATATTTCAAATCAGCGCAAAATCATTTCCAGAACTTAGGTCAATTTACAAAGAATGTCAGTTACCCTGTCCAATTCGCCAACGTAAAAATATCTGACTGGGATCTTTAAACTGAGTACAGCTAGCTATATTACCATTCCACATTTGCTTATAGTCCTAAGAAATGCCTAGTACCCTTTGCAAATTCCCTACTTGCAATTCCTCCTTTGAGCTTCTAGTTCCTTCTCAGACGTGATTAACACTTGCTCTTGTATCCAGCAACTTCTCTGACTAAATGCATTTCCACTCTGCTGGTAATGAGCAAGCTCAGGCTAGCTTGATAGACAGTGTGCAAAATTCTAACATAGGGGTTGAGACATAAAATAATTTAGGAGTCTGTCTCAGGTAGGCTGTTGAGTCTCGGTGAGGCCTGCGCTCCGCAGCCATGAAGGAGGCTAATGTGAACCCAAAGGCCTATCACCTCGCAGATGCCCACCTCACTAGGAAGCTGCTGGACCTTGTTCGGCAGACGTATAAACTACAAGCAGCTTTGGAAAAGAGCCAGGGAAGCCACCAAAACCCGCAACAGAAGCATCGCTGAGTTGATTGTGAGGGCAGCAGACGCTGAGTCCTTGGAGATCATCCTGCTCCTCTCTCTGCTGTGTGAAGACAAAAATGACCCCTACGCTTCTGTGTGCTCCAATTAGGCTTTAGGATGGGCCTATGGAGTCTCCAGGCCAGTCGTCGCCTGTTCTGTTACCATCAAGGAAGGCGCTCAACTAAAGCAGCAGATCCAGTCCATTCAGCGCTCTATTGAAAGGCTCTTGGTGTAGGCTGTGGCCTCTGCCCTTCCTTTCTACTCCTACCTCTCCTTGATGAATGGGGATTTCTTGTGGAGCCGTATGACACCCGTGTTGGGAGCCCTTATCCTCTTCCTCCCACAATGTGGGTCAGGTGTATTCTTCACATGAAGAAAGCGATCGCATTTTCACTATTGAGCATCCTAATAAATATGTTCATATTTCGTTTTAAATGGAAAAAAAGGGGATGGTAGTAGTAGTGACTTAAATCGCTCTAAACTCCCTGGAGGATCACACACTTTCTCTACACCTGCCCAAATGTTTTAGATTCACAAATGAAGGACGCCCCCCCTTCTCTCTCTCTCTCTCTCTCTCTCTCTCTCTCTCTCTCTCTCTCTCTCTCTCTCTCTCTCTCTCTCTCTCTCTCTCCTCACACACACACACACACACACACACACACACACTCTTAAACAATGCAACAGCTAAGCATTTTCTCTCCATGGCTAGCACACTCTCTCCAATATTCCTGAATTATTACTCTCTAAAATCCATATTCCACCACTGCTATCCCAGATCCAATTGGGGAAACCCCTATTCTTACATATTATAATGCTTTCTTCCCTGCAACTCTCAAGCTAGATTTTTCTGCTTCCTCATCATGCAGATTCTAAAACCTCCTTTTTCCCCTGGTGCCTTGCCTGGGAAATCTAAAGTCCCACCTCTTTACTAACTCTATTGAGCAATTAAAGCCAACTGTAGCAGAGACCTACAGACTCCCATGTGATTTTCGGAACGTAATTAATACAGAACCAACCCACAATATGGGATTCCTACGTCTTCCCTATAAAGTGTACAAAATTCTGATAATTCCACAATTCAAAACTCTTTAAGAGATCTAGATGGCGTATTCTATTTTTCAGACAAAACTCTTCAGAATGGCTGATCATGGGAACTATTTCAGGCACAAGAGTTCCCAGGAAAAGTAGCTGTCACTTTCTTAAGGGCCTGCTCAGCAGAGGATGTAACAAAAAGTGTCCAATCACAAGCAATGTTCCATTTTTTCTAACAATAATACATATTCACCAAATTGCTAAATGTAACAACTGAAGAACCATAGAAATTTTTAATATTCAGAGGCAAAAATAATGTATTTCCTTTGGTTAAAAGATTATATGTAACTGTGATTAAAAAATCAATAGAAATACCAAGTTAAAAATATATTTGAATTAAAACATGTGAAAGTATAGTATTATATTTAGTCCAACATTTTTTTTTAAAAATGCTCACTATTTTTAAGCAAAAATCCAGACATAAGGTACCAGCAACATACACAGAAAATGAAGCTATATGTTATACACACAAGCACATGCATGTACACATGCACTACATATATATATATATATATGTATACACACACACACACACACACACACACACACACACATGCACGCACGCACACACAGAGTATAAAATCCATGCATCACAATTGCCATGAAGGTTGCCAGGAATATATGATGCAGCCAGAATTTGAGGCTCTTTCGTTGCCTTTTCATGAAGAAAAATAGTGTTTTCAAATTTTCCTAATGAAGTTGCATTTGTCATTCTCCCATTCGGCTTTCTTTCTGTTCTCAGTACACTACTGCCATCTTTGGAGTTGACATCAATGAACTTGATTTTTTTCTTTCGTTAGAGTCCCAACTAAGTGAGATGAATGAAATCAATATTCTTCTCTTCACAGGTGAAATGAGTTCCGTAACATGTGTAGTCTCAGACCTTCCTCTCCTTTCTGCCTTCGTGCCTCAATTCATCAAGGCCTGGCTCTTGACACCTCAATGAACATCTTAATATGAGAGATTTCAAGTGACAATTCTTCCTAAATATAATGAAACATTTCACTCTTTGTTCTTAAAGCCCACACCTAGATTTATGTGTCTTCTTCCTTCATAAGAATTTGCTTCTGTTATCTTTGCAGTCTTTAGCATTTACAAGTGATTAGTCAGGTCCCTGAGTTCATGAAATATTTGATCTCTCTACACAAAAACCTGAATGACATTCAGTTCTGAGAAACTGCTTTGAAAAATGTTCAGATAGGGAATTTTGTATTCAAGGCCACCAGAGTTCAGAGTTCTTCTCTGTGTCACAGAGCCCCCACTTGCCTTTATTCATGAGGCTTCCTCACTGAATTCAAGAATTCCTTGTGCAGTAGTCATTCTCAAAGATAAAGGTGACTTGATCAGATTGGTGGGTAATGAACTTGGACATTAAAATTTTGTGTATTTTTAAATGACTTTCAGTCATATAAATCATTACTAAGCTATTTGGGCAATCATAGTTTATCATGTTAAAAGAATTTAAACAGAAAATAAAATATAGAATCTCACAGAGGAAATACTACTTTATGCTGGCTGGTGAAATGCTATTTCATTTTATTTTCACATATGTCTTTCCCATTTTAAATATTGGTAAAATAAGTTTCATTTAGTATTTATCAAGAGAAATTGAGAGTCATAAGATAGACATTTATACACAGACTAATTAGAGATATTTTCAGGGTTAGGGATCATACCCAGAGTCTTAATCATCTAGGTTGACAAACACTCTATCATTCACAGTATTAATGCAAGTGTTTGGACTATGAATGTGAAAATATTGTGTTAAATTAACAAATGCAAGCAAATGTAAAACATCAAATTCTAGACTATTTCAATTCCTGCTACTAGCACTAAAGGACTGGGGAGGAACACAGATGGTTTTATCCAAGTACAGAAGATCAACCAGTAGAGACAGAACTCAGTTATGATCCTTCCAAGAAACGTAGTCTTCACCCTTGATGTATGCTACTTAGAGAAAGCAAAGGGCTGTTGAAAGAAAGAGTAATTATCATGTAGTTGGCGAAATCCATGGTCAACCTACCTTCGATAAAAATTTCAAATAATTTGAGAAGAGTTTTGAAATGGACACAAGGGCTCAGACATGAAATTGAAGTGGGTTGTTTTGTTTTGTTTTGATTTTGGTTTTTGTTTTTGTTTTGTTTTGTTTTTTGTCCCGTGCTTTTTGGTTTGAAGCATGCTTCAGACTCTAGTATCTGCTGGTAAGGTCAGGATTTGTACACACTGCCTTACCTGTCACTCATTGCAGTCTGGGAAATAAGGGAAATGCAAGATACCAGAGCCCATTTTCAAGATATGGTGTGGAATATATTGTGACATATTTAGAGAAACTAACTTAAAGGATAATTTTTTTGGTCATTGTTGGTCATGGCTTGCTCTCACGATCAACTGATATTATCTATCTTTAAACTGTGGTGACATACAAGATAAACATCATGACAGGGAAAGGGGCAAAAGCGAAGCTGCTCATCTTGCAGCAGCGGGGAAGCAGGAAGGACAGAGAAGATATGCTAGAGTGGGAGGTAGAGGGACGATACAAACTTCAGCTTCCGAGATGTTCTCCAAGGACCTCAACTAGTCTCAACCAATCTAAACTAATCTAAACTAGTCTCAAAACCTGTTATTTCTATCATTTCCCAATCATGCTAGCAGCTTGGGTCTAAGCTTTCAACACATGAATCCTTGGGGCTATTCCAGATCCAAACCATGAGAGATAATCCCAGAAAACTGACCAGGGAAGACAGTGTTGTCTGTTGTGTGTTCTATTCCTCCTGGAACTTTCCATTACTGATCAAGGCAGGATGCACACAGGAAGCAGAACAGGCCAGCAGGGAAATAATATGAGACTGCAACAATTCTCCAGAGATCCTATTTGAAAGGTGCACAATGTAATCAGTGATGATAAAACAGAGAATCCATCACTGCACTTATTTATACAATAAACCAAAAAATTATATCAGAAAGAGAGAAGATATATCACTCACAGAATTAATTTAATTTTAAAACCTGGCTTAGGTCGGCTACTTTAAAAGAGATGTAAAGCATAAATCTTGGCAACCACTTATAAAGATTCGTATACTCATTCGTAACAACAACAACAGAGTGGTGGCTTCTGCCTCTTTTCTGCCTTTTACTCTCTCATAAGTAAGATAGCCTTTTAAAAAAAGTAACTGAAATCAAGAGTTACAGCTAAAATGAAATTCTGAAAAGATAATTCAAGGCTTCCAAATTTCTCTAAGCAAAAAACTAATAGGAGCTAATTAATGTGATCCTAAGAACTCCCGTCTCTCTTCGGAACTGCTTATATTTGTTATTTTTAGTTTTCACTATACAGTTTCAGTTACTTAAATTAGCATCTACATTAATTTTTAAATATGCTAAAGTTTTCAAATAGTATATAATAGATATCTATTAATTTTTTTCATATAATAATGGTAGAAATAGGCATGTAATAAATTTTTTATTGATATGCCTTGATTTTATTTTTATTATACATGAACACTATGCAGGGCCATTTTTCACAAATGTGTATAATGTAGTTTGAAGCATCCAATAAATAATTTCATAATCATTAACTGATAATCATTTGGCTCTCTGAGATATAAGGTAATTTGTCTCAAACTCAGTATATTACGCCTGGTTTTGAACCTGTGATCCCCAGACTGCTACATCTCCAGTACTAAAATTTCAGACATTTGTCACTATTTCAGGCTAAAATGGTTATTTTGTGAAGAAAACAAAGAAAACATTCAGGGCTATTAAAATCTGGAGCTACTAAGAGTTGCTTGAAGATGACAGTGTCTTCACTTTCCCGAGTAGAGGAAGTCTTTGTGTATGCAGAGAAGCACTGGAGAAGCCAGGAACCTTAAACACACAGGCTTGTCTCTTCAAAGGAAGATGTTTGTCTGTCTTCTACCTGGAACAATGTGCAAAAGGATGTAGTTCACAGTCTGGTCATCCTTTGCTGTCTATAGAATCAGGCTTCACCTGAATTCTCTAGAATATTTGTTTATTTCTGATTTTCCCCCAAATACCATTATTTATTATCATCATCGGCATCATCATCGTCATCATCATCGTCATCATCACCACTACCACCACCACCACCATCATCATCATCTTCATCATCATCATTTTACTTATTCACTTTACATCCTGCTCACGGTCCTCGTAGTCACCACCTCCCATAATTCATCCCCTTTCTCCCCTCCTCTTCTCCTCTGAGTGAGTAGAATCTCCATGAGTATCCCCCATGATACATCAATGCTCTGTGAGGCTACACACTTTTTTCCCATTGAAGCCAGAAAAGGCAGCCCAGCTAGAAGAACACATCCTTCTCAGCCCATAAACCCCATCCTTATGAGTACTTTACAACAGCCCAAGTGACTTCCATGTTATCTTAGGGCTAAGACAATTCTAACACCCACAGGCATGAGTTTACCTCAGTCATTCTTCCTGAACCACTATCTCGACTATTGTTTCTAAGTCAACAGAACCCATCTTTATGAAAGAAGCCATATGTACTTTGAAAAGAGTTTTGATGTATACATGTCTTAAGTTTTGTTGTGCACATGGGACTAACTTGTCATCAGTAAACTTTTTTTCCAAAATCATGCTGTGCCTAAATATGTCTAAAATAAACCACAAATGTTAGATTCCAGAAGTTTGAATGGATGGCTAAGGTGGTAATGAAATTTAATTCTTGCCTCTTCTAAAATTGTTCTGCCAGTGCTCTAGCTTGCCAGGAACCCCAAATTGCCACAGTAGAGATGGCAATGTGTTCACTATGCCCTGTATCATGTAAAGTCTGTTTAATAGTCAAACAGTTCATGTAGCAGTATGTGATACTAGAAGATGGTATAATACTAATATCCACTTATTAGTGAGAACATACCATGCATGTCTTTTGGGGTCTGAGTTACATCACACAGGATGATATTTTCTAGTTCCATCAATTTGCCTGAAAAACTCAGGATGTCCTCATTCTTAATAGCTGAGTAGTATTCCATTGTGCAAATGAACCACATTTTCTATATCCATTTTTCTGTTGTGGGAAATCTGGGTTGTTTCCTGCTTCTGGCTAACACACACACACACACACACACACACACACACACACACACACACACACACACACCCCCCTCTATGAACATAGGGAGAACATGTGCCCCTGTGGCATGGTGGAACATCTATTGGATATATGCTCAAGAGTGCTATAGCTGGGTCTTTAGGTAGATCTATTTTCAATTTTCTGAGGAACCTCCAGATTGATTTCCAGAATGATTGTACCAGTTTGCAATCCCACTAGCAATGGAAGAGTGTTCCTCTTTTTCCACATCCTGCCAACATGTGCTATCACCTGAGGTTTTGATCTTACCCATTCTGATTCATGTAAGGTAGAATCTCACAGTCATTTTAATTTGCAGTTCCCTGATCACTAAATATTTGAACATTTTTTAAGTGCTTCTCAGCCATTCAAGATTCCTCTGTTGTAAATTCTCTGTTTAATTCTATACCCCATTTTTTTGATTGGGTTGTTTGGTTTTTTTGGTGGTTAACTTCTTGAGTTCTTTATATATTTTGGATAGTAGTTCTCTTTTGGATGTGGGTTTAGTAAAGACTTTTTCTCAATCTGTTGGTTGCTGATTTTTCCTATTGACTATGTCATTTGCCTTATAGAAGCTTTTCAGTTTCATGTGGTCCCATTTATCAATTCTTGATCTTAGAGCCTGAACCATTGTAGTTCGGTTTATGAATTTTCCCCCTATGCCAATGAATTTGATGCTCTTTCCCACTTTCTCTTCTGTTAGATTCAGTGTATTTGGTTTTAATTTGAGGTCCTTCATCTACTTGGACTTGAGCTTTGTGCAAGGTGACAAATAGGGATCTATAGCCGAAGGGCCCAAGTGAGGATGCCTCAATCCCACTTGGGAGGGAGAAGAAAGCAAACAAGCACTGGGCGGGGTGGGAGGGAGACTTGGTTGGAAAGAGGTCAGGGAGGGGAAAAGGGGGACATGATCAGTTACTTGTGGGGGGAACAGGACTGAAGCCCTTAGGGCCAGCAGAAAGAATGGAAACAGGCAACCATGGAAGGTAGGAGGTAGGGGGACCTCTAGAATGTACCACAGACCTGAGAGGGAAGAGAATCTCAGGAATCAAAGGGAGGGAACTTAGTGGGGTGAGGAAACTTGTAGAGTCCACCTCCAATAGAAAGGCAGGATGGAGGGATGGGGTTGCCATCCCACACTCAAAAACTCTGACCCAAAATTTGTCCCTGTCTGAAAGAACTGCAGGGTCAAAAATGGAAAGAACCTGAGAGAAAAGAGGTCCAGTGACAGGCCTAAATTGGAATCCAGCTCATGGGGAGGCCCAGGTCCTGACACTATTACAGATGTGTGCTTAAAGATAGCAGCCTAGCATTACTGCCGTCTGAGAGGCCAACAAACAGCTGAAAGAGTCAGATGCAGACACTGGACAGAAGCCAGGGACTCCTGTGGTTGAATTAGGAAAAAGCTGAAAGGAGGAGACTGACCCCAATAGAAAGACCAGCAGTCCTAGTTAACCTGGATCCCCAAGATCTCTCAGACACTAAGCCACCAACCAGGCAGCATACCCTAGCTGAAATGGGGCCCCGACACATATACAGCCTTTTCTGGCTTCAGTTCAAGATGATGTACCTAACCCTTGAGAGACTTGAGGTCCCAAGGAGTGGGGATGTTTGGTAGAGTGAGGACATCTTCTTGAAGACAAGGTTGGGGGATGTATGGGATGACGAACAGTCAAAGGGTAAACTAAGAGGGTGATAATGACTGAACCATAAAAAAAGATTAAAGAACAATAATAAAAAAAAGGTGGTGTAACACAAACGCTAAGGAGATGCATGTAGTTATACAATTGCCTAGTGGATCTTCACAGTGCACATTAATGCTATATTACTAGTTACTTTGTACTAGTGGAAGAGAATAGAAACACGTTCTCTTTCATTCATGGCTTAGTTAAATAACCACTAAAAGTACACATTTCGATGTATTTAAACTTCACAGTCCTTATATAATCTTTTTATCATTAATCAGAGCTCAGGAGTACAATAATAAAATTTTAAGATAAAATTACTTTACAAAGTTAAATGATTTATTTATGCCGAGAATGTAGCTGCATTGATCTGTACTACTGTTTTCAGAGGACTCAAAAGCAATACTTTAATTAGAGTATTATAGAAAAATCCAACTAGTACATTAATTTCATGACCAATTTCACTTTTTAACAATTTTACAATGTGTTAATGTATTGTTTTGCCCACCCTAATTTCACTGTTTTGTTGCCTTTCTGCAACTATCCCAGCTTTCTAACCATAACTTGATTCCAGTTCCTGCTATGGACTTTGTAGCCCAGGTATCAATAATGATGGGTGACATCATAGCACTTGCTAAATGCATTTTAGCAACTCTCCTTTAGGCACTTAGCAATCCAATAATTGGGTGTTTGGGGGATGTTGTTATATGTTTGTTTTGGTTGGTTGGTTGGTTTTGTTTTGTTCATCCCTAGCTGCCAGCCTGGAGCAATAGCAACTGATTAAGGATGAGGGGGTGAGAATCTCCGCTGATTTCCTGAAGGAAGCCGTCCAACATTCTTCAGCATGAAAGTGGAAGACAATGAAATGTAGATATTTTTTCCCAACTACTAACTTCCTTCTACTGCTACATGACATTAATGCCTCTATTTGGATGACTGCCAAATTTCATCTAAAGAGCACTCTAGCACTTGGATAACTTGTTCCCCATTTCTGCTGCTACCATATATATATATATATATATATATATATATATATATATTCTCACCTATGGTTACTCATAACTAAAAGTCTCTTCCCTGTAGGAAGAGAGGTGCCACATAAAAGCTATGAATAGTTCCTGCACAGGAGGCCCACACATCACTGCTGTTGCTATATTTCTAGTGATCCCTTAGAAATTCCAGCATATAGCATAAATTATCAAAAGCAAGATTAATATGCAGCAGAAAGTAGCCTTTGTCAGAACCACCAAAAATGTTTTAGGGCAAAGAAAACAAACATTACTCTTATTGGAAATATGGTAAAGACATGATTATCAATATGAAAACCCACATTGGAACAAGGTTACACTATAATTCTTAAACACACAGAAGATTGGAAAGAATGGAAAACACAGGCAAGCACTGCCCAATAGCCTAGTTCCACAAAGGCCTGGAGTAAACAGAAAATAATTGAGAGTCATGGTGAACTATACCACTTACTGGACCTTCGTGTCATTGACCAACACACCGAGACCATGGTTCCAAACAAATAACGTGGGTATAGCCAAAGACAGAAAAGCCCATCAGTATTTTCTATTAATAAACAGCTCACATGCCTTTTAAAATTCATAATGAATAGCAACGAGATTTGGAGTAAGATAGGTATAGAATGGGAAAAAGGTGTTTAATGCTAAAGGGCACATGCATGCTCTCTTTTGTTGTGTGTCTCTGGATGCTAACAGAACAGACTGGAAACTGAAAACTCACTAGAATATCCCAGTAAGCAATTTCCCCACGTAAATGAATGAAGGGAACACTTGTCAGCCTCTGAGTTGCCTTGATTCATTCACCAAATGAGATGTAGGCTGGAAATGTTAGTGTTTGGGGAAGATTAATTACCTTGTGTGATGGGTCATTTATCTTGTAGCACTTATTGACCTTCATATACCAAATAATTGCTAAGAATATTCAATAGTTTCTATAACACCAATCAGACAACACACATTTGTCAATGGAATTTATTCTTATAAGATGACCTCACACATTATTATCTCAGTTTTTAAAAGTCTAACTAAACTGCTATGTATATATATATATATATATATATATGATATATGATATATGTATATATCAACCCAGGTTTGTTAATTCTTTCTTCTCTGGACCATCATTATCCTTTTCAGTCCCAACTGCTCTCTATAGAGTATTTGATATATATTATCCTAGATACCTCTCTCTCTCTTCAACATGCAATAATCCATTTTCTGTTCTCAATTATCCTGTCACTGGTATCTGTAACATTCATTCTACCAGAAAATACAAATTATCATTTTATTTAACTTTTCCACAGCATTTAACACCATTCCTCCCTGCTATATCATTAAAGCCCAATATCTTTATCTATGCCCATAACAACTCATTCTTGATATAGACCATCATATCTCTTGCTATCTAAAGTCAAAATCTATCTGGATCTAAAGTACTTTTATATTCTCTTTCTAACCATTTTGTCTGGGCAAGCTAACCTTCCCTCTTTGTTAATATCACTACTCAAATTGTCATGTTACATAAATCAGTTAAATGGAAAAGCCTTTTCATATATTGGGCTCACTAAATAATACTTACTTTTTCAATTATTCCTATATCCCTTATAATAGTTGTATACCTTGTTTAGAAAAAAGCCTATATCGACCAAAACATGAAGAAATACAAATGCAAAACAATTTTTCCACTTGGAGTAGAAAAATGAAGATATTTTCAACTACATGTTTTCATATTGAACTAAAACTCCTGTGTCACTCCTCAGTTTAGATCCATCTGTAGTTTTGGAGACAGGGTCTCTCACTGCCCTAGACCTAACCAAGCTAGCCCTGGGGATTCACTGTTTTCTCCTTTCCCAGTGCTGGGTTTGCAATAGCATGCCAACACACCCAGCTTCTGTTCATGAGTTCTGGGGGTTGAAAACAGGTCCTCATGCCTACATGGCAAGCATTTTACCCATTAAGCTACCACCCACGAGTAAAAACAACAGCAGGAAAAGGATAATGATTGGAAAGGAAAAAACACAATTGGTATAATTCAGTAGTAATATGTGGTAAGATATGAACATGGAAAACTGTATCTAGAGTTGAGCCTCAAAGTTTTTATTCAGTATTCTTACTTTACAAAGCGAAATTTGGCTGCTTTAATCTCTGTGAGCTTATACGTGACCTGCTTAGTTGATTTAGGATGCTGTGTTCTCCTAGTGCCCTCCATCCCCTCTGACTCCTTTCTGAATTTCTGAATCTTTCTGAGGATTCCTCATCTGTGGAATTCCCAAAGCTCTGAGGGATTTCCTTGAAACAGCAAGCATAGGAGTACATGGGTCTTTACCGGGTCCTCTGCATATATATTATAGTTTTAGCTTAGTATTTTCATGGGACTCCAGACTGTGAAAACAAATAGGTCCCTACTTCTTGAGCACGGGATTCTTGGGACTTTTTTCCTCCTGTTGGGTTGCCATGTCTAACTTCAATATAAAAGTTTTTGCTTTGTCTTATTATATTTAATTTGTCATATTTGACTGTTATCTTCTAGCAGCCTGTTCTTTTCTAATAAGATTTAGAAAAGGTGTGAATTTGGAGTGGAAGAGAGGCAGTGAAGAACTGGGATGAGTGGAGGACAGGGAAAATATAATCAGGATACATTGTATATGAAAACAATCTATTTCAATTTTAAGAAAAAAAATGTCATGGCTATACTTTAAATTATTTTCTTAACCTGTAAAAAAAAACCTCAGAACTCATGACAAAATCACTACAACAGTTTTAAAGTACTATCGTAAACTCACTACTACAGGTTTTAAAAATAACCCCCAAAAGAGTATCACTTGGTATTATAAGGCATACCAAAGAACATGCAGAGAACATGGCATCAGTGGAATGGCTCCAGAAATAGCGAGTACAGTCAATATGAGACGGGCAAATTGGTCAGGATTAGTAAGGAAAATATGTGTTTATTAATATGGATATTAAATGGAAAAACTCAGATAGAGGGAAGTAATGTCTGACTTACTCTAGGAATGAAGAAAAGTGAATAATAACTTAAGAAAACAATGCTTCCACCTGAGTAGACTATAATGAAAAGCATTTAGGTATAGTAACTATGTTTCGATACTGTGATCATAGGTCCTTTTTCTTTTCATTTCTTTTATATTTTCTGTCTTAAATGTGTTTTGTCTGGTCTCAGGGGAAAAGAATGTACCTAGTTGGGCAGTGACTTGAGGTATTCAGGAGGGACCCTTCCCTTCTCCAAGATGAAGGGGAGGGAGAATGGTGGAGGGGCCATGTAAAGGGCCTACTGGGAGAAGGGAGAGGGGCTGTGAAGAGGATGTAAAGTGAATAAATAAATAAATAAATAAGAAGTGTAAACAATGGAATCATATAACAAAACACAAAATAAAGTCTTCCTCAGTGTAAAAAAATTATCATTTTACTCAATATGTAATTTAATATAAAACTTGTAAACAAGAATTTTGAATTTCAGATTAAAATTTGATTTAAATTCTCTAACATCAAATATTTATTTCTCCATTATGCGATGTGAGTGTTCTACTTTCATGCCAACAGCACTAAAACATTTTTTCAATTAAGCTAAAAAACAAAAGTCTTATGATAATGTTCACACTTACTCACCTTGCTTTTTTTCTGAAAATAGAGATTATTAGCCCACAGTGTTCAATTTTAGAATGAACAGATGGGGCTGAACTGTGTGGAATTTTTTCTCAAAATAACCTCCCCACATTATGAGAAACATATTGTACATTCTTTTAAGGATTACTTTTTAACTAGCAAGAATTATAATATTGAATGAGAATCATATCTGTGTAATGACTGTCACAAAAAGGCAGAAAAAGAATAGGGGGCGATCCATGTTTCTCTTTCAGAGTAGATCATCTTTTTAAAAGAAACACCTTTTTGCATGTGTAGTGGAATTTAGCAAATGATCAACATTTGTTTTTAGAGTTAAAACATATTATGAAATACATAATGTATAATCAAAATCATGTAATAACCACATGCTCTGTTAATATGGGTAGAGAGGGAATAACTATTCTCTTGTTAAATATTAGAATGACATAAAAAGTTGAAAAATATTTAAAAGTGTATTACAGTTTTACAAAATTTAAGTATGCCTTGAAAATGATATACAGTTAAATTCATCACTATTCAGCAATGTTTGTGAATTATCATTGATAAATATTCATAGTATATAACCTGGAGAACAGTAAAGTGAATGCATATGTAAAAGTTCCTGGAAACCAGAAGGAATGCCAAAGTGTTCATCTCCGAAGTATTTATCATAATAATCTGTGCTTTTGGAAAAATGTCCCTTCATTTCCCAGTGCAGTGATGATCCTGAATCTTCTGAGGCTCCTTCTCCACAACCCATAAACAAATGGACTCATTAAAAAAAAAAAAATCAGTTCCCATTGTTTCAGTATCAGGGGCAGAAGACTAAGCAAGTGTCAGAATGCTTCGACACTAACAAATCCTACTCAGAAAATAAACAAACAAATAAATGTGAGAGTACAGAGGTGGAGAGAGAAGTTTTGGGTTGAACAGAAAGTTCACATACAGAATTGAGAATTTACATATTGGTTAACATCTCAGCATAGATAATTCAATACAGCACAGCAGAAATTCATATAAGAAAAGAATTTCCTTGTGAAGATTTTGTGGGAAGAAAGGACTAACAAGATTTTAGAAAACACAGATGTGATAATGAAGATTTTCCTTAGAGATTTCTGAAAGAATAGTAGGGTCCACTATGAAAGCGAACTCTAGAATATGACAGAGAACATCCTATTTTATTTGACAAATTAAGACGGTGTCTTAGTCACTGTTCTATTGCTGGGATGAGACACCATGGCCATGGCAACCCTTATAAAAGGAAAGCACTTTATTGGGGCTGGCTTATAGTTTCATTCCATTATCCTCATAGCAGCCAGCATGGCAGAGCACAGGCAGACTCCTGGTAGCAAGGAGTTCTATATCCAGATCTGCAGGTAGCAGGAAGAGAGAGCCACTGGGCCTGGCTTGGGCTTTTGAAAACCCAAAGCTCATTCACAATGACACACTTCCTCCAAGAAGGCCACACCTACTCTATCAAGTGCATACCTAAGTAGTGACACTCCCTATGACCAAGTATTCAGATATGTAGGCTATGGAGTGGTACATGAATACATATACCTTTTTAACAGCTACTAACAACATTAGTTAGCCATAATAAAGGGAACAGATTCTATGATAGCCAGAACTGTGAGGAATTAGGAAATAATTATCTGTGAGTGAGCCCAGAATGAGATGATATTCCAGTGAGTGGGGAACTCAAGCCTGCAGATGGTTCTCTTATACTAGTCTGTCAGTATTTAAGACTACCCTGCAATTGCAATCTTTCTGGTAGAAGTCTCCTGGTTGCTTAGCAACCGATAGCATGCCTTCTTGTCAAAGAACAGTGTTGGAAATGGAATGTCTGATTCTTAAGAGCTGAGAAATGGCAGTCTTTGGGCAGAGGTAAGAAGTGACCTTATCTTTTTTTCCCGTATTTTGAGAATGTAAGCTGGTATACTTCATGTAGGATTTCTTTCATTCTTTCCATTGGGCTTAAATTTATCCTGGAGCCAAGAGGAAATTTTTCTTTCTTTTTTTCTTTTCTATTACTATTGCTTTTAATCATCAAACCAAAACTCTTAGCTTGAGAAACACTGTGCTTTGAAGTATACTGCTGGCAACACCTCATCTCTGACTGAAAAAGTCAGTCCCGCGCCCTCCCATCTTTTTTTTTTTTTTTTTTTTTTTTTTTTTTTTTTTTTTTTTCCGGAGCTGGGGACCTAACCTTGCCTTGCGCTTCCTAGGCAAGCAGCGCTCTACCACTGAGCTAAATCCCCAACCCCCACTCCCATCTTAATGAAGTTATTTCCTCTTAACTCAGCCCCACTCACAGTGGACATGAATCGTAAAAGCATACTTTGTCTCCTCTTCCTAATGAAGCACTAGAGGAAGATGAATAAACTCTTCAAGCACCTGCCTTCTTGACTCTATAAGACCCCAATCCTTAGTCAGTGGTACTTACTTCGAGGCGCCCCCAAGTGAGACACTGAGATACAGATCTATGCAAAAGCAAGTTTATTCCCTGGCACGTAGGGGTTGACCTTCAATTAGTCATTCAAGGATACTGACTAGAAGGTGACCCCCAAATGGCTATTACAAGCAGTTTTTATACATTTTAGGGGTACAGGTTACCTCAGCAAAGTTACAGTTCAAACTTATTGGCTAAGCATATTGACCTTTAAATCTATTGGCTAGCAAGCACCAGTCAGTACATTCTGAAATTTTTCTACTCAATAATATTCCTGTGGATAAAGAATGGAACTGGCCTAGCCTTGCCCTAGAGATGGGTGGGGGTGGATGTAAAACTGGCAAAAGCACCTAGGCTCTCTATGCTAGACTTTGCTTAGCAAACCCATGTGACTACAATGCCATGAAAATTGTCCTTACTTCTGACTTTAAGGCATACCAACTTTTCTATAAGGCTCTTTGCTTATTATGAGTTGTATTAACAATTTTTTCCATTCAAGGTAACTTTCTGAAGCAATGGCCAACCCTTCCTGTCCAATTGGCTGCTAAGAGGGAAAGCTGAGGTCACAGCCAGTTCACAATAAGGATTCTGGTCACTGTAGTCCCACTTCATCATAATTGTCAACCCTGAACCCTTTTTCCTTCCCTGGAGGAAACCTATGTATGACGAAGTGATTCCCGTTCAAAGATTTGGATGCCAGCAGGAAAATTGCTGTCAGCTGTGTGCTGCAGTATTGAAACATACCTTTGATATATAGTTTCTAAGCAGCTGATTAAGATAAAGGATATGGTGGCTATCTCAGAGCCCAGGCCCACAACAAAAGGGTCTTATCAGAGTGAATATCATAGATGTCTGACTGGATGGAGGGTTTTGCCCTGTGGATTCAATGACAATACCTATCCTGTTGCCCATGCACCTTTCACTTCACTGGCAAGTTTCAGTGGGTTCTCATTGGCCATCTAGTGGATAAAATGAGCCCCAACCTCTTTTTTGGCCAATGGAGAGGAAGATAGACTAGTTAACACCATTTGAGTTTCTTCCATTGCCTTGGCCACAGACTAACCCAACTGACAGAGCTCCAAACACAAAGACCCTGTCTCTCAGAAAAATTCCACTCTAACAGCAGACGTAGATCCCACAGAAAGTGGATACATCAGGGCATCTTCCTTAAATGTGAAGCTTTTAGCAGAAATCAACATGGCACTTGTAGGACCAACAGAGATTCTTATCATCTGGGGATATTATACAGAAGATGGGTGGCTACAGATTGGATTGGATTGAAAGGACAATATAAACTTCATTTGTTTCCATTTAATCTAGTTAAGGATCAGACATGATTTTAAAAAAATACCTAAAGGCATCAACTCCAGGATTAGAGCATTAGTCCCAGAAACTAGGTTATAAGACACCAACTCTTAGGAACAGATCATAAAATCCAGAACAAGATTATAAAGCCCCCTCCCAAAGAACAGCCTGGGGCTAACCACAAAAATGGCAAAATATCTTATTTCAGAAGGGCTCATCTGCACTGGGCAGCCTTATTTCTTCACATGGCTGAAAGTTCATGACATAGAATTTCAGACCACTAATCACCTGTGACCCCCCAACACCCATCAATGAAATTTTAAATTACCTAATCCTTCTAGAGTGTTCTTCCCTTGTTCTTCATAAAAAGGCTTGCAAGCCTTTGTCTAGGATCTCCATTTTGGAGAATGGTTGACCCCTACATGCTGAGTGTTTCTGCAGAGTAAACACTATGTTTCTGCATAACTATCTGAGTCTGGGGTCTTCCTTCAGCAATTTCTGACCTTAACAGGATGATCTCGCAGAATTAATCTGTTCTTAGAGAAGACTGGTCTCTCTGGTGATACGGTCACTACCTGAGCCTGCTGCACAGATTGTGTAGTTCTCCAGGTGAAGGTCCATGGCCATGTGCACCACAAGACATATGTTCTAGAGTCTAGTTGAGGCTACCTTGCTCTTCTACTTTGGTGTGTTGGCTAGAGTTGATAGGGGTTCTATAGCTGTTTATAACTTAATTAGCATATTTTGATTATTATTTAAAAACTAAATCCCAGGCTGGAGAAATGGCTCAGTGGTTAAGAGCACTGACTGCTCTTCCAGTTGTCCTGAGTTTAAATCCCAGAAACCACATGGTGGCTCACAACCATCTCTAATGAGATCTGATGCCCTCTGCTGGTGCTTCTGAAGACATCTATAGCGTACTTATATATAATAAATAAATAAATCTTAAAGAAAAAAAAATCCCAATTTGATCATTTAAGCTGGGAAAGACTCCCCAAACCCCTTCTTTAAAATAAACCACAGTCTGTGAAAGATCCCCGAAGAGAGACCCTTACTCAAGTCTCGGGAAGTCACAGACCCCAGACCCAGAGAGACCATTTTGGATGTAATATGCGAAGGTGAGGTTTATTACGGAGATCTATTACGGAGATCTCCAGACCGACATGTATCCCACGCAGGAGACAGAGGTATCGACCCAGAGTGGCTGGGAGAAGGGCTTTTTAAAGGAAGAAGTCACAAGTTCCAGGAGAGGAGGGGATGTCAAAAGGAAATACCAAAAATGTCACAAGGGGAAACTCTCAAAGTCACGGGATTGTTCTTAAGACTCTAGGGTTTGAATGAGGGGAAAGGTCAAGCATTCTCCTGAGAACAGATCCTGATTGTCCTTTAGGGTAAATGTTTGTCAGAGTTGATGAGGCATCTGCATCTGAAACACATCTAATTAGGCTTGGCAGGCGGTTTCCTGGAATACTCTGCAGGACACACTGGCTGGAGGGCACAAAGGGGACTTGAACAAACATCACAGGAGCAGAACAAAACCCATTACTCATTTACTCAGTCCGGGATAAGCGGGAGGGTCAGTGAGTCTGAACCAGTTCTCCTGCATTTTTAACAATCTGTCTTCCTGAGTCAGATCCTGTTGCTGAGTTTTGAGCTAATTTAAAACTCTATCTTTCATCTGCTTTTGTGTGAGGGAATGAAAGCATAGAAGTTAATGGTAGCAAGCTAAAAATACATTGACAATTTACAAATGACTTGATTGTACATAAGGTTTATATCAAAGTTGAACATGAGAATGTAATAAAAGATCTAGAGTGAGGTTACTCCTAATATATTTGCATAAAATACTGCAAGCATTGAATGCAAGAAATGCAAGCTTAAAGTGATAAATGATGGGTGCTGGAAGTAGGGGAAACATTGTAGACAGACTGCACAGTCCTGAGTGGGTGACTCAGGAATGTTTTATAGGTCAAAAAGCAGCCTCTGTGAGGAAGCTTGATTAGATGAATGCTAGCTGGTCTCATCTTCCAGAAACATTGCTACTGGTGAATACAGAAGGGGCAGAGAAAATAAAACGGAAGACTCTGCTATTGGAGTGATGAATATGCCTACCCAATGCTGGGTCCTGATTGACCTTGGTGGGGACAGAATGGCAGAGTTCTTGCCCCTAGGTGGTCTTGCCTCCATAGTGTTGAGGGCTGCCATGGGCATAAGGCTTGTTTATATAATAATGTACATATTTTACATTCCTCCTTTAAGGAATGTCCTCCTGGCTAACATTAATGACTCCATGATAATCAGAGAGCAGAGTCTAGAGGTGAGGGTATATCTAATGTCATAACAAAATGCTGGGCGGTGGAAAAGAAATCTAGAAACATGAGTTCAAAAATATATAATTTCTTAACTATGCAAGAAATAAGGATATAATATAAATGATATGAGCTTCACAAGTCTAAAAGAACAAAGGCAACTGCATTGAGCGAACTTGCAAAAAATAAGGATATAATATAAACTATATGAGCTTCACAAAGCTAAAAGAACAAGGCAACTGCATTGAACCAACCTGTCAGAAAGATGCTAAAGAAGGAGATAAAAAGATTAACAGAGAAGTGATCAAAGAGATCTCACCTAGCTAAATTTTTTGTTTATGCTTTCAAAGGCAGACAAATTCCTGAATTCAGGATCAGCCCTGGACAGAGCAAGATTAGGCCCTGATGAGATAGAAATGGTAATTTTGTTCCCACCCAGTCAGCTTAGCATCTGAGCTTAACAGAGGCAGGCAGATCTCTGAATTCTTGTGAAATGTTAAAAGAAAATGTGTGCTTGCTTTTTTCCAAAGAATTAAAGGGATGCTGACTCACAGGATAATAAAAAGGAAACCTGAAGGAAATGACTGGATTGATATGTAAAATAAAAGACTGGGTTTAGGATCTGCAGGAGATGAGGTATCCAGGGAATTTTTTTTTTTTTATTAACTTGAGTATTTCTTATGTACATTTTGAGAGTTATTCCCTTTCCCGGTTTCCAGGCAAACATCCCCTTCCCTCCCCCCTTCCTTATGGGTGTTCCCCTCATTGCTGCCCTCCCCCCGACAGTCTAGTTCACTGGGGGTTCAGTCTTAGCAGGACCCAGGGCTTCCCCTTCCACTGGTGCTCTTACTAGGATATTCATTGCTACCTATGAGGTCAGAGTCCAGGGTCAGTCCATGTATAGTCTTTAGGTAGTGGCTTAGTCCCTGGAAGCTCTGGTTGCTTGGCATTGTTGTACATATGGGGTCTCAAGCCCCTTCAAGCTCTTCCAGTTCTTTCTCTGATTCCTTCAATGGGGGTCCTGTTCTCAGTTCAGTGGTTTGCTGCTGGCATTCGACTCTGTATTTGCTGTATTCTGGCTGTGTCTCTCAGGAGAGATCTACATCCGGCTCCTGTCGGTCTGCACTTCTTTGCTTCATCCATCTTGTCTAATTGGGTGGCTGTATATGTATGGGCCACATGTGGGGCAGGCTCTGAATGGGTGTTCCTTCAGTCTCTGTTTTAATCTTTGCCTCTCTCTTCCCTGCCAAGGGTATTCTTGTTCCCCTTTTAAAGAAGGAGTGAAGCATTCACATTTTGATCATCCGTCTTGAGTTTCATTTGTTCTAGGCATCTAGGGTAATTCAAGCATTTGGGCTAATAGCCACTTATCAGTGAGTGCATACCATGTATGTCTTTCTGTGATTGGGTTAGCTCACTCAGGATGATATTTTCCAGTTCCAACCATTTGCCTACGAATTTCATAAAGTCGTTGTTTTTGATGGCTGAGTAATATTCCATTGTGTATATGTACCACATTTTCTGTATCCATTCCTCTGTTGAAAGGCATCTGGGTTCTTTCCAGCTTCTGGCTATTATAAATAAGGCTGCGATGAACATAGTGGAGCACGTGTCTTTTTTATATGTTGGGGCATCTTTTGGGTATATGCCCAGGAGAGGTATACCTGGATCCTCAGGCAGTTCAATGTCCAATTTTCTGAGGAACCTCCAGACTGATTTCCAGAATGGTTGTACCAGTCTGCAACCCCACCAACAATGGAGGAGTGTTCCTCTTTCTCCACATCCTCGCCAGCATTTGCTGTCACCTGAGTTTTTGATCTTAGCCATTCTCACTGGTGTGAGGTGAAATCTCAGGGTTGTTTTGATTTGCATTTCCCTGATGACTAAAGATGTTGAACATTTCTTTAGGTGTTTCTCAGCCATTCGGCATTCCTCAGCTGTGAATTCTTTGTTTAGCTCTGAACCCCATTTTTAATAGGGTTATTTGTCTCCCTCTTGGTCTAACTTTTTTGAGTTCTTTGTATATTTTGGATATAAGGCCTCTACCTGTTGTAGGATTGGTAAAGATCTTTTCCCAATCTGTTGGTTGCCGTTTTGTCCTAACCACAGTGTCCTTTGCCTTACAGAAGCTTTGCAGTTTTATGAGATCCCATTTGTCAATTCTTGATCTTAGAGCATAAGCCATTGGTGTTTTGTTCAGGAAATTTTTCCAGTGCCCATGTGTTCCAGATGCTTCCCTAGTTTTTCTTCTATTAGTTTGAGTGTGTCTGGTTTGATGTGGAGGTCCTTGATCCACTTGGACTTAAGCTTTGTACAGGGTGATAAGCATGGATCGATCTGCATTCTTCTACATGTTGACCTCCAGTTGAACCAGCACCATTTGCTGAAAATGCTATCTTTTTCCATTGGATGGTTTTGGCTCCTTTGTCAAAAAATCAAGGACCATAGGTGTGGGGTTCATTTCTGGGTCTTCAATTCTATTCCATTGGTCTATCTGTCTGTCTCTGTACCAATACCATGCAGTTTTTATCACTATTGCTCTGTAATACTGCTTGAGTTCAGGGATAGCGATTCCCCCTGAAGTCCTTTTATTGTTGAGGATAGTTTTAGCTATCCTGGGTTTTTTGTTATTCCAGATGAATTTGCAAATTGTTCTGTCTAACTCTTTGAAGAATTGGATTGGTATTTGGATGGGGATTGCATTGAATCTGTAGATCGCTTTTAGTAAAATGGCCATTTTTACTATATTAGTCCTGCCAATCCATGAGCATGGGAGATCTTTCCATCTTCTGAGGTCTTCTTCAATTTCTTTCTTCAGAGTCTTGAAGTTCTTGTTGTACAAATCTTTTACTTGCTTGGTTAAAGTCACACCGAGGTACTTTATATTATTTGGGTCTATTATGAAGGGTGTTGTTTCCCTAATTTCTTTCTCGGCTTGTTTCTCTTTTTTGTAGAGGAAGGCTACTGATTTATTTGAATTAATTTTATGCCCACCCGCTTTGCTGTCGTTGTTTATCAGCTTTAGTAGTTCTCTTTTGGAACTTTTGGGTCATTTAAATATACTATCATATCATCTGCAAATAGTGATATTTTGACTTCTTCTTTTCCGATCTGTATCCCTTGACCTCCTTTTGTTGTCTGATTGCTCTGGCTAGAACTTCAAGAACTATATTGAATAAGTAGGGAGAGAGTGGGCAGCCTTGTCTAGTCCCTGATTTTAGTGGGATTGCTTCAAGTTTCTCTCCATTTAGTTTAATGTTAGCAACTGGTTTGCTGTATATGGCTTTTACTATGTTTAGGTATGGGCCTTGAATTCCTATTCTTTCCAGGACTTTTTATCATGAAGGGGTGTTGAATTTTGTCAAATGCTTTCTCAGCATCTAATGAAATGATCATGTGGTTTTGTTCTTTCAGTTTGTTTATATAATGGATCAAGTTGATGGTTTTCCGTATATTAAACCATCCCTGCATGCCTGGGATGAAGCCTACTTGATCATGGTGGATGATTGTTTTGATGTGCTCTTGGATTCGGTATGCCAGAATTTTGTTGAGTATTTTTGCATCGATGTTCATAAGGGAAATTGGTCTGAAGTTCTCTTTCTTTGTTGGGTCTTTGTGTGGTGTAGGTATAACAGTAATTGTGGCTTCATAGAAGGAATTCGGTAGTGCTCCATCTGTTTCAATTTTGTGGAATAGTTTGGATAATATTGGTATGAGGTCTTCTATGAAGGTCTGATAGAATTCTGCACTAAACCCGTCTGGACCTGGGCTCTTTTTGGTTGGGAGACCTTTAATGATTGCTTCTATTTCCTTAGGAGTTATGGGGTTGTTTAACTGGTTTATCTGTTCCTGATTTAACTTCGGTACCTGGTATCAGTCTAGGAAATTGTCCATTTCCTGCAGATTTTCAAGTTTTGTTGAATATAGGCTTTTATAGTAAGATCTGATGATTTTTGAATTTCCTCTGAATCTGTAGTTATGTCTCCCTTTTCATTTCTGATTTTGTTAATTTGGATACACTCTCTGTGTCCTCTTGTTAGTCTGGCTAAGGGTTTATCTATCTTGTTGATTTTCTCAAAGAACCAACTTTTGGTTCTGTTGATTCTTTCTATGGTCTTTTTTCTTTCTACTTGGTTGATTTCAGCTCTGAGTTTGATTATTTCCTGCCTTCTACTCCTCCTGGGTGTATTTGCTTCTTTTTTGTTCTAGAGCTTTTAGGTGTGCTGTCAAGCTGCTGACATATGCTCTTCCCTGTTTCTTTCTACAGGCACTCAGCGCTATGAGTTTTCCTCTTAGCACAGCTTTCATTGTGTCCCATAAGTTTGGGTATGTTGTACCTTCATTTTCATTAAATTCTAAAAAGTTTTTAATTTCTTTCTTTATTTCTTCCTTGACCAGGTTATCATTGAGTAGAGCATTGTTCAACTTCCACGTATATGTGGGCATTCTTCCCTTATTGTTATTGAAGACCAGTTTTAGGCCGTGGTGGTCTGATAGCACGCATGGGATTATTTCTATCTTTCTGTACCTGTTGAGGCCCATTTTTTGACCAATTATATGTTCAATTTTGGAGAAAGTGCCATGAGGAGCTGAGAAGAAGGTATATCCTTTTACTTTAGGATAGAATGTTCTATAAATATCTGTTAAGTCCATTTGGCTCATGACTTCTCTTAGTCTGTCTACGTCTCTGTTTAATTTCTGTTTCCATGATCTGTCCATTGATGAGAGTGGCGTGTTGAAATCTCCTACTATTATTGTGTGAGGTGCAATGTGTGTTTTGAGCTTTAGTAAGGTTTCTTTTACGTATGTAGGTGCCCTTGTATTTGGGGCATAGATATTTAGGATTGAGAGTTCATCTTGGTGTATTTTTCCTTTAATGAATATGAAGTGTCCTTCCTTATCTTTTTTGATGACTTTTAGTTGAAAATTGATTTTATTTGATATTAGAATGGCTACTCCAGCTTGCTTCTTCCGACCATTTGCTTGGAAAGTTGTTTTCCAGCCTTTTACTCTGAGGTAGTGTCTGTCTTTGTCTCTGAGGTGTGTTTCCTGTAGGCAGCAGAATGCAGGGTCCTCGTTGCGTATCCAGTTTGTTAATCTATGTCTTTTTACTGGAGAGTTGAGGCCATTGATGTTGAGAGATATTAAGGAATAGTGATTATTGCTTCCGGTTGTATTCATATTTGGATGTGAGGTTATGTTTGTGTGCTTTTCTTCTCTTTGTTTTGTTGCCAAGACGATTAGTTTCTTGCTTCTTCTAGGGTATAGCTTGCCTCCTTATGTTGTGCTTTACCATTTATTATCCTTTGTAGTGCTGGATTTGTAGAAAGATATTGTGTAAATTTGGTTTTGTCATGGAATATCTTGGTTTCTCCATCTATGTTGATTGAGAGTTTTGCAGGATACAGTAACCTGGGCTGGCATTTGTGTTCTCTTAGGGTCTGTATGACATCAGTCCAGGATCTTCTGGCCTTCATAGTTTCTGGCGAAAAGTCTGGTGTGATTCTGATAGGTCTGCCTTTATATGTTACTTGACCTTTTTCCCTTACTGCTTTTAATATACTTTCTTTATTTTGTGCGTTTGGTGTTTTGACTATTATGTGACGGGAGGTGTTTCTTTTCTGGTCCAATCTATTTGGAGTTCTGTAGGCTTCTTGTATGCCTATGGGTATCTCTTTTTTTAGGTTAGGGACGTTTTCTTCTATGATTTTGTTGAACATATTTACTGGTCCTTTGAGCTGGGAGTCTTCACTCTCTTCTATACCTATTATCCTTAGGTTTGATCTTCTCATTGAGTCCTGGATTTCCCGTATGTTTTGGACCAGTAGCTTTTTCCGCTTTACATTATCTTTGACAGTTGAGTCAATGATTTCTATGGAATCTTCTGCTCCTGAGATTCTCTCTTCCATCTCTTGTATTCTGTTGGTGAAGCTTGTATCTACAGCTCCTTGTCTCTTCTTTTGGTTTTCTATATCCAGGGTTGTTTCCATGTGTTCTTTCTTGATTGCTTCTATTTCCATTTTAATTCCTTCCACTGTTTGATTGTGTTTTCCTGGAATTCTTTCAGGGATTTTTGTGTCTCCTCTCTATGGGCTTCTACTTGTTTATTTATGTTTTCCTGGAATTCTTTCAGGCATTTTTGTGATTCCTCTCTGTAGGCTTCTACTTGTTCTCTAAGGGAGTTCATCATGTCTTTCTTGAAGTTCTCCAGCATCATGGTCAAATATGATTTTGAATCTAGATCTTGCTTTTCTGGTGTGTTTGGATATTCCATGTTTGTTTTGATGGGAGAATTGGGCTCCGATGGTGCCATGTAGTCTTGGTTTCTGTTGCTTGGGTTCCTACGCTTGCCTATCACCATCAAATTATCTCTAGTGTTACTTTGTTCTGCTATTTCTGACAGTGGCTAAACTGTCCTATAGGCCTATGTGTCAGGAGTGCTGTAGACCTGTTTTCCTCTCTGTCAGTCAGTTATGGGGACAGAGTGTTCTGCTTTCGGGCGTGCAGTTTTTCCTTTCTACAGGTCTTCAGCTGTTCCTGTGGACCTGTGCCTTGAGTTCACCAGGCAGGTCACTTGCAGCAGAAAAGTTGGTCTTACCTGTGGTCCCGAGGCTCAAGTTCGCTCGCGGGGTGCTGCCCACGGGCTCTCCGCGGTGGTAGCAACCAGGAAGATCTGCGCCGCCCCTTCCGGGAGCCTCCGTGCACCAGGGTTTCAGATAGATTCTGGTGCTTTCCTCTGGAATCAGTAATGTGTGCAGAGAGCAGTCTCTTCTGGTTTCGCAGGTGTGTCTGCCTCTCTGAAGGTTTAGCTCTCCCTCCCACGGGATTTGGGTGCAGAGAACTGTTTATCCAGTCTGTTTCCTTCAGGTTCCGGCGGTGTCTCAGGCAGGGCTCCTGCCGCTCCTGGGCCCTCCCCCACAGGAACCCAGAGGCCTTGTACAGTTTCCTCTTGGGTCAGGGATGTGGGCAGGGGTGGGCAGTGTTGGTGGTCTCTTCCGCTCTGCAGCCTCAGGAGTGCCCACCTGACCAGGCGGTGAGGTCTCTCTCCCACGGGTTTTGGGAGCAGAGAGCTGCTGCAGGCAGGGATCCGCGGAGCTGTAGAGAACTGCTTGGAGAACTATCTCAAGCAGAATACACAGAGAGCTGCCTAGAGATCTTTGAATGAAGCAGAACAGAAAACAGGCTAGAAAGCTTTCTCCAGCAGAACATAGGCTGCAGGTGAGTTGTTTGTTTCATTGCTACCAGACACCCCTCTAAGACAAGGCTAATCCTTGGCAGCCCAACCTCAAATATTGAGTTTCCTGATGTATAATATAATGAAAAATATGAAGAAAAATTCTATGGAATGGTTGATATGATACTATCAATGATACGGTTGTGTGGAGAGATTTAGGCAATCTAGGAAATGTATACACAGAAAAAATATTTCAAATGAAAAATGGTAAGAGTTTTAGACAGGAGAGAGTAGGAAAGAAAGAAGAGAGAAACTTCATGAAAAAGAAAAGAGAAAAATGGTTGCAATTTTGCAGTATTGGTTGCAGAAAAAGCTAATATTTGAGGTAGTGAAAGACCCACCCCATGAGTCTTAACTCAGAGCTGCAACAGGCTTGAACGAGCCCAGGCACGCCCAGATACCTAGGGCCAAGTCACCGTTAAAACTAACAGACCATAAAAGGAAAGGAATACAGAACAGACTAGGAGTACCGGATCTGGCAGGAAAGGATAAGTCCCTAGCCCCCCGACATTCAGGACGTCCCAGCCCGCACGTACTCTTTTACCATGTTATAACCTCATTCGAATATGATTCAAACTTGCCAATGTGTGTAGCAATACCTTATTACCTCATCTTGTGAAATAACCAATCATATGTGAACATGTCTATATGCCTCGTTTAAATCCACCAATCCCCGTAACTATGCATCTGCTTCTGTCGCCCTTCTGCTTCCCCAAACCCTATAAAAGCCCCATGCTGGAGCTGCTGGGCCAAGTCCTCGAAGAGACTGTGTGCCCAAGAGGTACCTGTGTTTTCCAATAAACCCTCTTGCTGATTGCATCCGAGTGGACTCGGCTCGGTCATTGGGCGCTTGGGACTCCTCCTGAGGGAAAGGTCCTCTCCGGGGGTCTTTCATTATGGGGTCTCGCCCGGGATTTGGAGACCCTCCGCCCAGAGATCACCGACCACCCACCGGGAGGTAAGCCGGCCGGCGTTTGTCTTGTCTGTTGTGTCTTGTCCTGTGAACGATCGATCAATAGGCTCAGATCTGGGGACTATCTGGGCGGGCCAGAGAAGGAGCTGACGAGCTCGGACTTCTCCCCCGCAGCCCTGGAAGACGTTCCAAGGGTGGTTGGAGGAGAGGGAGATCCGGATCCGTGGCACCTCCGTCCGTTTTCGGAGGGATCCGCACCCTTGATGACTCCGTCTGAATTTTATTGGAGTAGAGGATCCAAGACCCTCGCTGACTCCGTCTGAATTTTTGGTTTCAGTTTGGTACCGAAGCCGCGCGGCGCGTCTGTTTGTTACTTGTTTGACTGTTGGAATTGTTTGTCTTCTTTGTGACCTGACTGTGGTTTTCTGGACGTGTTGGTGTCTGTTAGTGTCTTTTTGACTTTTGTTTCGTGTTTGAATTTGGACTGACAACTGTGTTTAAAATCTTGGACCGACGACTGTGTTTGAAATCATGAAACTGTTTGCTTTGTTCTTCGAAGAGTTTTACTTGGTCCCCTTAACGCTTGGTGAGTGAGAAACTTAGTTTTGTGGACCCCGCTCTAGTGACGGTGTGTTGGTTGATAGCCAAAGTTAATTTTTAATACCAGCACCTGTGGGGTTTGGGGATTTAGCTCAGTGGTAGAGCTCTTGCCTAGCAAGCGCAAAGCCCTGGGTTCGGTCCCCAGCTCTGAAAAAAGGAAAGAAAAAACAAAACAAAAACATAGTGTTTTATCTGTGCTTGTGCTCGCAGCACACAGTAGAGGGGAGCGAAACTAGCTGCGAAGCTGCTACAGCGAGCATGAGGACTTCTCAAGTCTCACCCAATTTTTCTGGCTCTTCAGGAGCTGTTTAAAAGGAAAAGGCTTAAGATAAAAAGAAACACTACACAGAGATTTCTTAGTAAATTGCTACACCTTGGTTCGCTATCTCTTGTAATCTCACGGTGGACAGCTGAGATAAACTGAGAAAAGGATTTAAAGTTTGCTTGAGAACAAGGAATCTTAAAGGCGGAGTTTCAGCTGGTATGGCACTTAGTGCGTAGCTGCCTAAAAGATCAGAAATGCTGTCAACAGGCTATAAAAAAAGGGACAGGCGGTGTTAGAAATGCTACGGAAGAACTATCTAAAAAGACTGAGAGCAGGTGGGAGAGGACTATAAGGAAAACAAGAAAGGAATTTCTGACATTTGCTCACAGAAGGAGAGCGCTCATTAAGAGAAGTTCTTTAAGGAAGCCTGCCTTATCTGCTGTCCTTATTCCAAGGGAGGAGTCAGTCTCCAACATTAAATTACTTTTCTCGCTGATCATCATTAACATGGAGAGTGCCTTTGGTCCTATCCCCACAGCAGCCAGTTCCTGCCCCTATGGTTAAAATGCCCCAGGTTGGGGGACAAAAAGAGCCCCTAAAATAGTTTCAAAGAATCTACAACAAGCTGTAAAGAACTTTGTTTTGTTTTGCCAGTCAAAATTTAGAATTCAGGCTTTGGCGGTGGCCAAGGTCAGGATTAATGTTTTCTTTTCCATGGGCCTTTAAACCCAGTGAGACAGTTTGGTAAAGGGCTGCTACTGAGGTCCTGATAGCCCCAGGTGGACTGGTTACAATTCTTTTGTCAGCTGCTTAGTATCTAGCACCCAGGTTCTAACCATCTCTCCATCCTTTTGTTATTAGTTGTTACTAGAAGCCTAGTGTCATTTGGAGGCTGGTTCTCTTGAGAGGCAAAGCCACCAAGCTGACACTGAAGGGAGGTACTCCTTAAGGGAAAATCTAAGTCTAGAGAGACAGCTGGTAACAGATAGGCTGCCCCTCTGCTTGCCTTTCTGTTTCATAGACAAAGTTGTGCTTATATTTACAATGGCCTTTTGTCCCAAGAGAGCCTCCTGGTTTAGCTGTGTGACTAAATGCTGTTTGCCCTCTTCAGTAGACCTCTATTCTCAAGATTCTCTTGTTTTCTCACCATCCCATTTGAGATGCTTGTTAGTAGCTGTTACAGGTCTTCTTTACCACTGAGGAAAGACAGAATCCTACTAGAGGCCAGAAAAAAGGTTCCAACATGGATGGAAGGCCCTCACTTCTGCCTGTTGGATTCAATATGCCTGAAGGTAGGGAGTGCTCCGGGTCTGCCCCAGGCTCCAAGGATGGGTCTCCGAGGGGCTAGAAAATGCCCCACCAATCTGGCTAAGATAAGGAAAAGATATGAAGAGAAAGTTACAGAAATTTGAAGGGTTAAGCTAAGTCACTGAGAGAGTTATTGTAAGTTGAGAGAAAATAAGTTGATGTAGGGTTACAGAGAAAAAGGACAGCACCTAAAGCTGTAAAAGAAGATGCAGAGACTGAAAAAAAAAAAAAAAGAAAGTAAAAAAAACAGGAAGCTAGAAAGAAAAGAGACAAAAAGAAGAGGAAGTTAGAGAGCTAAAGAGAGATAAAAGATGAGAGAGAAACATATACTGGCCACAGTAGTTAGGGAACCTAGGAAGATAGTACCTGGCAACAGAAGAGAATTCCTGGCTAAAGATCAGTGTGCCTAATGCAAAGAAAAAGGACACTGGGTCAGGGACTGCCCAAGAAAGAACAAGAGGGGCCACTGGAGAGCTTCTTGGTCCTAGAGTGCTGGCTATGTACAGAGATAGAAGGGAAGTGTGGATACAGGGACCCAATGCTCTGTGCTCCTATGCCCCCCAGTGGGCCAATATCCAAAGACCTTGAGTGCAAGGGGCTACTGGCAACGAACAATACTTATGGACTGCCCGAAGAACAGTGGACCTTGGCGTGGGCCGGGTAACCCACTAGTTCATAGTCATCCCTGACTGCCCCCATCCCTTGCTCATGAGAAAATTGCTCCCCAAAATGGCTTGCGTGGGCTGAAATGGCTGGGTGAGGCCATGTGTATGCATATCTACAGACTGTGTATGTGGAGCTTAAGACCTGTCTCAGTGCACCAGTACCTGATGCTGGGAGATGAATGGCTTAGCGTTGTTCTGCTTGGAACATATCCTCCTGCCAGCCAGGCACTAACAATTATCACCCAATCCAGGACTTAAACTGTGATAGAGTGGCTGATGTTTGCCTTTGAATAGAGTGTCCCAAAAGATGGGACCACTGGTCAGCTGCCATGGACTAGATTCTCCACCGGGTGGGGACAATCTGGTCACCTTGCTGCCCAGTCCGGACCTGGAGCCACCACAGCACGAGTGTCAAGCACTGGCAGAAGCCCATGGGTGGAGGAAAGACCTCTGCGACTGGCTGATTGACCGCTGCTGAAAGCCGAGGACCTTGTCACAGACGGGAACAGTTCTCTTCATGAATGAAGGTCAGAGATAAGTGGGTGCTGCCATGGTGGACAAAAACGATGTCATCTGGGATGGCTGAACTTCACGCCCCAGCACATCAGCACTGCAGATGCCTTTGCCATCTCTTGGATGCCCTGGTGAAGCCAACAACTGTGAGTACTATTCATTGCCCAGGAAAACAGGAGGGAAGAGAGTGACAAAACAAAAGCAGATAAAGTGGCTCGGGAAATGGCTATGCAGGAGCCTATCCTGGTTACAGGCCTGCAAGAGACAGCCACTGGGAACTGGGATTGGACTAAGGGATGGCCTCACTTAGAATGTAAAACAGAAGAAAAGGCCCAAATTGCTTAAACGAAAAAAAAAGACAATGACGCACTTGAGGGGAAAGCTATACTCCCCAGAGAACAAAGAAAAGACTCACTTTGCCAAATACAGAAATGGACTCATATAGGAGATAAAACATTTGTCCAAGTAGTTAAGTGTATGTAATATAGACTTTAAGATTTTGGCCAGAGAGGCAGTAGGAAGTATAAGGTATGTCAATAAGTGAATGCTTAGCAAGCAAACAGGGCAAAGAGACCTAGAGAGTTTAGTGAAAAGTCGAAGTGAACTTCACTGAGATAAAACCAGAAAAATATAATCACAAGTATCTCCTAGTGCTTGTAGATACTTTTTCAGGAATAGATAGAAGCTTTCCTCACCAAACGAGAGACGGCCTCTGCAATCATCAAGAAGATACTGGAAGAAATCTTCCCCCGATTTGGAATGCCCAAGGTAATCTGGTCAGACAACAGCCCTACTTTCGTTGCCAAGGTAAGCCAGGGTGTGGCCAAGTATTTAGAGGTCGATTGGAAATTACATTGTATTTACAGACCTCAAAGTTCAGGACAGGTAGAGTAAATAAATAAAACTCTAAGAGAGACCCTGACCAAATTAAATTGACCATGGAGACTGGCACAGACTGGGTGATACTCCTTCCATCTTGCTCTCTTCAGAGCAAGAAATACCCCTTCCAGATTCAGCCTTACCCCTTTGAGATCTTAAATGGGGCCTCAGCCCCCCCAGCTGACTGTATTAGATGATGTTACTGAACCAACATGTCATAGTGCCATAGTAATAATGATTTGTGTGCCAGGCTAAAAGACCTACAGGTGATACAGAAAGAAATCTGCTCACAGCTGACAGCAGCCTATGCCCCGGAGACCCTGAGTTCCAGGTGGGAGACTGCAGCTACACTGAGCCCAGACATTCGAGCCTCGCTGGAAAGGACTGTACCTGGTGCTGCTGACCACCCTGACAGCTGTCAATTCTCAGCCCTCATCAGCCATGTACTAGCTGTTGGGGCTGAGAGCTGGGACCTAAAGGGAAACTCAGATCTTCAAAAAGCTCCCTAGACTTAATTTCATGTTTGCCCTGGGTTCTATCAAGATAGGTGTGGGATAGGCTTGATTTCCATTACAAATGATGTAACATTGCATATGCTAGTACTCCTAACACTTCTTGGGACTGTGCCTCAGGGATCAAAATCTGTATAAGTTTAGAAGTTCTAAAAGCTAGTCATGACCTTGGTGTGTAGGTTAAGATAGTGTCCAGATTGGAATCCTGATGCTAAAGACTTAGTAAGACACAAAAAAGGAGTTGAGAATTACTTAGGGCTAAGGCTATCTAGGTGCTGCAAGGGCAGCACAAGGATATCTGCTGTTGCAATGCAAGGCTTATAGAGAATTCAGAACTGCCATTCAGGAATAATTAAAGACTCCATGAATAAACTTAGAGAAAGGTTAGACAAAAGGCAGACAGAGAAGCGCATCAGGGATGGTTCGAGAGCTGGTTTAGTAGATCCCCTTGGTTTGCTACCCTGGTGTCCACCTTGATGGGACCCTTAATCATCCTCCTCCTAATCCTCCTCTTTGGCCCCTGCATTCTAAACAGATTGATGCAGTTCATAAAGAACAGACTCTCAGTCATTCAGACGCTTGTTCTCACCCAACAATACCAGAGGGTAAGACAACAGGAAGAGATTCCTTAGAATTCGATTTGAGTAAAGGATTTTACTCAAGTCTAAAAGAAAATGGGGGAAAATGAAAGACCCACCCCATGAGTCTTAACTCATAGCTGCAACAGGCTTGAACGAGCCCAGGCACGCCCAGATACCTAGGGCCAAGTCACCGTTAAAACTAACAGACCATAAAAGGAAAGGAATACAGAACAGACTAGCAGTACCGGATCTGGCAGGAAGGATAAGTCCCTAGCCCCCCCCCCCCCCCCGACATTCAGGACGTCCCAGCCCGCACGTACTCTTTTTACCATGTTATAACCTCATTCAATATGATTCAAACCTGCCAATGTGTGTAGCAATACCTTATTACCTCATCTTGTGAAATAACCAATCATATGTGAACATGTCTATATGCCTCGTTTAAATCCACCAATCCCGTAACTATGCATCTGCTTCTGTACGCCCGCTTCTGCTTCCCCAAACCCTATAAAAGCCCCATGCTGGAGCTGCTGGGCGCGCAAGTCCTCCGAAGAGACTGTGTGCCCGCAGGTACCTGTGTTTTCCAATAAACCCTCTTGCTGATTGCATCCGAGTGGACTCGGCTCGGTCATTGGGCGCTTGGGACTCCTCCTGAGGGAAAGGTCCTCTCCAGGGGTCTTTCAGTAGTGACTAAAAGAAACATATCTGAGGTATAAAGTTTGATCCTAGCAAATTTTCCCCAAAATGAAAGCCTCAGTGGAGCTCGGAAATGTAGGCAGAAAAATCTTAAGAGGAGAAGTAATAGCCATCTCAGATTGATTGAACAGCATAGCCAAGAGCAGGAGTCAGCAAGCACTCAGCAGGCCCATCCCCAGGGGTCCTTCAGCAGTGTGCCCATGGTTCAAAACGGAGGTCACACAAGAGTTGTTCTCCAGATGGTCTCTCTGTCATCATGAACCTGAATTAGAGCAGCTTCAAATATGGTAGAATTGCAGTAAAGTAAATTTTTTATTTGGAATTACACTTTATCTTTTTAAAAAGTTATACTTGAGGAAAAAAGAAAACATCTGAATATGAAAAATCCTACTAATCACGTGAAGAACTTAAAGATAGTTAATTTCTTGTTTTCTGAAACCAAATGTGAATAATCCCAAAGTCAGCAAACTATACTTATCTCTAATAAAAGTAAAAGTGTTCTTAATATTACATTAAATAACAAACTAATGTCAATCTTGAAATATTAATGGATATATATATATAATCTTATTAAATATTACAACTAAAAGTATATGGATCACCAAGGCCATTTTAACTTACTAACTCTGCAGAGAGACATGAGGATCATCTCTATTATAAAAGTCACACAGTGGATGTCAATTTAAATTAAGGATGGAATGCATTTACGTATTATTCTAAAAGTGTGAAAAATTCTGGTGAAAAGTAATTACATTCTAAGTGCATTTGAATTAACCCTCTAAATTTAACTTGGAACAAAAATAATGAAAGCTTATTATATGCTCTAATGAATACAGTTTTACTCCCTGCTGTTTGGAAAAGGATCTTAGTTCATGCCAAAAAAGTAGATTTTCTGCTGTCCTGCCTCTAGAAGAACAGACTAAATGCCCCGTGTTCTCTTGAAGATAACAGAGATTCCCCTACCATAAACAATTCTCTACCAGTGCTGACTAGCAGTTAGTCATGTGTTAATAAATACGTCTCCCCATCCCAATAATCCTCTCTGTCCCTTCTCTTTCTTCAGTCATTTCAAGTAATGATGACTTTCTCAGCTAGTTATATCATTGAGACTTGAACAATACTATGCAAAAGCTCTGGTATCTCAGCAACTTTTACATGGTTCTTAAAGGAAACATAACCTTTTCCTTTTTCTTCTAGATGGATACTTTACAAAAATGGTAGTGAGCCAATTTGGAAGACACAGGCAAAAGCAAAGATTCAAGTACTGGAGAGAAACAACTCAAACAATTGCCTATGTCTCTGATCCTCAAGTAGCATGATCTGCCACACCCATATCTTCTACTTATGGACTCTTAAGAAACAAACCTCTGTATTTGTTTTATACATACTCTCTGTGAACTGAAACATTCCTTCCTGGAAGAAAGGGAGAGATTTCTGGGACTCAGGAGGCTAAGAAAACAGTATTAGGAAGTTCACAAAACTTATAAGACTCAGGAAGTCCAGTAGTTACAAGGCATAAGTATGGATAATTAACAATTTAAAGGGGTAGAATTATGATAGAAATTTGGTCTGGGAGTTCTAAGTATTCAGATGTCATGATTCATTACAAATGCTATGGTGGGCTTTTCAATGATGAACAGAATTGAGTCAAACATACTCCAGTAACCCCTCACCATGCTCTAGAACTCCAATAAAAGCCATGCTACATGTGTGTCAGACAGTTGTTTCCAACTGCCCTGAGTGTTCTATCCAGAATAAATAGACATTTCTTCACAATTCCCAAAGGGAAATTACTTGACACAATTGCAAATAGAATTTTATCATCCCCAAACTTGCTCTAAATCTTTAAATTCACTGTTATATAATGCTAATTACATGTACTTGGTACAATCAGTAATTTAATGACAAGAGATATATTTTTTTGCTTTTCTAGATGGTATGAAACCTTTTTTGAAATCAATAACAATGAAATATATAACTTATTCATCATCTTACACAGAACAACTCTAGAATAGAAAAATATCCAAAGAAATAGCTCTGTATGCAACCAAATTCTGGACAATTTTGCTCATATAATAAATAAAACCAAGTTCTCTCTGGTGTCAGAAAAAACCCTCAAGTAATTAAGGCCATAGCACACCAGAGACTATTAATGTTCTGGGAATACATATGTGTTTTTCTTTCATCCAGTAGTCATGCTAAAGTCATGTCAGTAGATGTTAGCAAAAAGAAGTCCCCCTTTCTCTGTCTCAGCAGGTTTTGAGAATGCAAATGCCCCGTAGGCCATCTGTGACATGGAGAACCCTCATAGTGACCACTGTGGTATAACATTAAGATTTCTTGTGGGTTGGGGATTTAGCTCAGTGGTAGAGCGCTTGCCTAGGAAGCGCGAGGCCCTGGGTTCGGTCCCCAGCTCCGAAAAAAAAAAAAGAAAAAAGGAAAGATTTCTTGTAAGTACTGATAACAGCGCTTAGCAGAACAAACTTTAAGCATGTGACTTGTTCTTCCTCAGGAATAGCTTGCACCTAATAACTGTTCAGAGCATTTGTGTAAAACCCAGCACTCCATTCCCAGTATAATAGAACTAACATCAGGCAGAAAGAAAGGACTTACTTTTCCTCACTTGTGTCACAGTGGCAATACATGCATTCTCCACTGTGCTCTTGAACAGAACCACATCAGCGCTGAAGATGCTAAATGCATCAAGAATATTGTATTTGAGCTCTAATATCCCACATATGCCAGAGAAAATTTTTTGAAACTGGTAGAGAATTATCAGGCATTTCAATAACATCTATTTCAAATTGGCATACAAATATCAGAAACCTTAAAACTTTCCATTGATGATCTTTACCCACAGTTCTACTGTTTCCATGGCAATGCAAGCTTGTTGCAGTAGTCATAATTTTTGAGTTATTATAAAGAAAATGTTAATGCCACTTCGGCAAATTTTTAAAAAGTTAGTTTCCTCATACATCCTTGCAATATCGTTTTCTCTAACCAAGAGGTTGGAACAGAGATCGAGGGAAAGAGCATTTTAGGAAAACATAGACTTCACAGAAACGTGGTAGAAGCAAGTGCTTGAGAAAATTGAAAAATGGGTTTTCTAGCAGGTAAATACATCTCCATGAGAACGTCTTATGGAGCCAAAATAAATTGCAAATCATTAGCATTAAACATCAGTCAGGATTACAGTGGCCATCAGTCATCATTGATGGCTTCCTGCAGTCAGCCTCCTTGCCAGCTATATAAAGCTCCTTTGTTGTTAGGTTTTAGAACAGCTCACAGGCATTCCTCAGTTGAAATGTGGGTGTTTATGTTGAAATAGTCAAGGTGCCTTTAAGTTTTGTTCAGTTTCAGTTTTTGGTTGTTGTTTGCACTTCTCTGTACTTACCTTATATTCCATGTTTGTAATTTTTATTTCATATTTCTTGAAAGATGGAACCAAAGTTATGAACGGCAACCGGTGAACTATAGGACAATGCATGTTCGTACAGTACCTGTCAGAGACATTTTTTCACACAGTGTAGTAGTGTGTGAATTCTGCACCAGTCCTCTTTTCATCAAAAGTATATAACTGTTTCTTCTGAGAACAGCAATATAACTCATATTTTGATACTAAGGCAGTGAATATCTGAAATGACTGAAATAAATGTTTCAGCAAAAAAAAAAGAGTTAGAGTCATTCATTTATTCAACTATACCAAAACAGTTTGAGTGATGACTAAGATTCGGAGGGATTGACATTTTTGTATGCTATACATGATTGATTCAGTGATTCTGACATCCAGGACTTTGGGTGAATTGCAAGTCCCAGGGGAGCAGCCTCAGTTGTTTAAACTGGGTGCTTAAATGAAAGTGATGTGTTTATAACCCCATAAATTTCTTTTATAAGGAGTGACTGTGGTGGGGCTTACTCAAAGCAATCATATTTCATGTGGAACAATGGAGAGCACTAGAAATGAGTCAAGATCAAAAACGAGCCAAAGCACTTTCTTTTGAATTGTCACTTGTGAAAAGACAAGGATATGAAAATGTAAAAGAAAGTAGAAATTAAAATGAGAGAAAGAGGAAGAGAACAAAAGATGAAAGGTTTTATGTGTAAGAGTAACTTGATAACTCTCAAGGGGACTAAGAGCTGAGCAAACAGGGGAGCTCCCTCAGAGTTTGCATGGAGTCAGTGTATAAAATGACCTCCCTCAGCTCATGAAGCCCTGCTCCCTACCATCCTCCCTGTGTGCAAATATTTAATTATATTGGTAGGCATTACCCAAACACCTAACATTTCTTCAATATGTCCCTTCTAAAGCTTACATCTGATTCTAGAACACCACAGACTTAGAAACATAAAGCAGCATCAAAACTCTATTTCCATGAATGGAATCACACAATAAGGACTATGTAGGGTTTTTTTTTTTTTTCTGCCAACACTGTAATTTCTAATTAATCTATATGTGAGACTTGACAGTGCTCCAACATTTAACAATTTTTTTTCCTGCTTTCTGTAGCACTGGCTGCTAACAACTACTCTTTATGTAGAAGTTGTATATTTGGGACAACATGAGACTAAATATTGAGGGTACACTTTTGGACTTAACTAGGGAGTGACTCTATGATATGATCCCACCATGAATGAAACCTGGAGTAGTTTTTATTTCAGCTCACTCTTTCATTGTTACTCTTTTGTAATCTTACACCTTGTAGGGAGCCGTATTAGATTTGGGCCTGGCCGCTTTGTGACTGTATAGCTCAAGGTGGCTACGTGACTCTGGGCTGTATGGCCACAGATGCTCACCCCTATGATGGTTGCTGTAAGATTATGAGATTGTTGGACAAAAGCCTCTCCTAGGAAGATTCAGGGAACAATCACAGGATGTTTCAGCCTGAGCAAAGCTAGTGCCCTGCCCTGAGCAGATTCCTGAGAAGCGCTCAGCCTTTTCAAAGAACATGTCCCCGGAAGACTGTTGCCTCTTTGTTTAAGGAGGATATCTTGCAGTTTAGAGATTCACCTTATATCCTTGGGCACTTCTCAGTACTCCCCCACCCTAAGCTTCAGTTCCTGCTTCAATTCCTGCCTCAGAGCTTTAACTGCTGTACGTTCCTCTCAATAAACGAGACCTTGACAACAGAACCTTGCTTGGTCTCCTTCTTTTCTCCCCCCCTTGACCCTCAGGTAGCGCCTCTTCAGGACCCTGAATAACTGGACCTGCTGGACGGGTCAACACCTTACTCTTCACTTTAAGAAAATATCCTCTCTGAAAAATCACATTGGAATCACCCTCTCAGGTTAAGCTTCTAAGATCACATTGCTAAACGTGTCACTTTTGGATTCTGCACACATCCCAGGTAATGTCATAGCATAAATACCTGTGGCATGTCATGGAAGTACGAGCATGCATACTTGCCCCTGAACACAAGACGTATGTTGGAGGGAATGTGGTGGCTTATACCACATCTCAGGTCTCGGGATCATAGAGAGGAAATTGTTCTTATAAGAATTATGGAAAATCTGGCTAATGCTGAGTATCACAGAAGCCTTGAAGGAAGAAAATGACACAGCCAGGGAAACTCAGAACCAATTTAAGTCAAGGAGAAAAGCCAGAGAAGGGTTTTAAAGACTCGTTTACCCACTGTGACTGGGGGGCTGATGGTACTTCAACCAAAATTAGGACCTCATCTAAACAGCAACAGAATTTCAGAGAAGGTTGAATTATTAGTTTTACAAAAGTGTTAGGCTATATTCACGGTTGTCATAAAGATTAAGTGAGTACCAAAAATCTGAGCTGGGCTTATTGAAACATATAGGAGAGCAGATATTTGTAATGATTAAAATGAGAGACAAAGAAATTATCAACCTGTTGCTCTGGATTTGAGAAACAACTAGATGACGTTGAAGAGCATGGCATTGTAATAGTCACAATCATCTCACCTGTTCTAGAATATAAGGACTAAGAAATGGATAATTGGATTGCATCAGTGCAGGAGTATTGCTAGGTAGATGAAGTAGAGAGTATTGTCAAGAATATTTTTGGGTACAATAAGCCATAGGTCTAAAGAATCTAAAGAAAAAGAAGATAGCAGGGAAGAGATGGATGGAAGATTTAAAATTACATTCATGATAATCAGAAGGATTACTTGAATCTATCAATAATTATAAAACTTTTCAGATAAAGATTTAAGGAATAGTCCATTAGCATGATAAATGAAATTCTATTTGACTCTAAATTATGTGTGCACAAAATGGGTTACCTAAACATTCTCAAGGTTAAGACATTATAATTTCCAGATTGAAAATAGCACCATGACTATTTAATTTCTTCTTCTATGTGAGATTCAAGCATCCTGCTTCTGCCTTCATTCTTGTTTAGCTTTCTTGGGTCTATGGAGTATACCATGTGTATCCTCAATAGTCATAAGAGGTAGATGAAGAAAGGGAACTGGGTAGGAGAAGAGATGGGGAGGCATGGAGGGGTTCAAGATCAGCTGTGGGAGGGATGGCTATGAGAATGAATGGAAATCTGCAACTGTCACTGATAGAGGTGGTGGGGCACCTCCAGGAAAAGACAGAGACTTGGGATAAGGGGAGCACCCAGGAATCAATGAGTGTGTGTGTGGGGGGTTCCTTACCTGTGACTTATAGCATTGGGGATATGGAACCTGAAGAGACCACCTCCCATAGACAGGCAGGAACCCTAATGGAGCGATAAGAACACCAACCCACCCACAAAACTTTCAGCCCAAAATTTATCCTGTCTTTAAGAAATGCAGGCATGGGGGAAGGATCAGAGACTGAGGGAATGGCCAACCAATAATCCGGCCAACTTGAGACCCATCTCATGGGCAAGCACCAATCCCTGACACTATTACTGATATTCTGTTATGCTTGTTATGACATGTATGACAGGAGTCAGACATGTCTGTCCTCTGAGAGGCTACATCCACCAGCTGACTCAGACAGATACAGACAACCACAACCAGACAGTGCATAGAGTTGGGGACTCTTGTGGAAGAATAGAAGGGAGAATTGTAAACCAGAAGGGGACAGGAATTCCACAAGAAATCAAACAGAATCAACTAACTTGGAACTTTGGGGGCTCTCAGAAACTGAACCACCAATCAAGGGACAAACACCACTGGGTCTAGGCCAACTTACACACATGTAGTAGATGTGCAGCTTGGTCTTCATGTGGGTCCTGAACAACTGGAGCAAGGGGCTATCCCAAAAGCTGTTGCCTGTGTGTGTGATGTGGTCTTCTTGCTGGACTGCCTTGTCTAGACTCAGTGGGAAAGGATGGGGCTAGCATCTCAGAGACTTGATGTGCCACGGTGGGAGAATCACACAGGAAGGCTCCACCCACTCAAAGAAGAAAGGGAGAGGGGAGGGGAAAGGATTGTAGAGGGAGGTTGCTGGGAGTTGCGGCAGTGTGCTGAGTGTAAGTTAATAGTACATCAAAATAAATATAGTAGAATAAGATTCTGCACCATTTAATCATTTTAACTCTGCCATATATCCTTTATTGCTGTAGAAGTTTTACAATTAATCACAAATTCTATTCTATTTGTTAAGACAGAGCCCCATAGAGCCCACAGTAGCCTTGACCTTGCCATGTAGCCAATGATGATGTGGCAGTTTAAATAGTTATAGTTCCCATAGACTCATGTGTTTGATTGCTTGGCCCATAGGGAGTAGCACTATTAGGAGATGTAACATTGTTAGAGTACAGTGGCCATTTGGAGGAAGTGTGTCACTATAGGAGTGAGCTTGGAGGTCTCCTATGCTAAAGCTATGCCCAGTGTGGCATATCTGTGGATCAGATGTAGAATTCTCAGCTCCTCAAGCACTATGTCTGCCTGAATACTGCCATGCTTCCCACCATGATAATAATAGACTGAATCTCTGAAACTGTAAGCCTGCCCCAATTAAATGCTTTTCTTTACAAGAGTTGCTGAGATCATGGTGTCTCTTCACAGCAATAAAATCCTAAGATAACGACCTTGAGCTCCTAATTTTTCTAACTACTTCCAGACTGCTGAAAGCAGGAATTACAGTTATGTACCACCACACACAGTTTTATGATGTACTGGGGGTCAAGCCTAAGTCTTTGTGCTTACTAGTCAAGCACTACACAACTTAATTAAATTCCCATCCCACAACTCATGTATTTCTCTTCAGTGTATGTTTATAAATCTATCTATATACATATAGATATATACAAGTCAAAAGCAAAATTTCTGCAAATTTATTCAGAAACACTTCAGAATTAAACAGAGGCAACAATAATTTAAGAATCAGTAGATATTATTAAAGGTAAGTGTGGGTTTTATTTTCAAAGTTTCCTGAAAGTTTGAAATTATGTCTAAGTAATTACTTTGAGAGTACATCTAAAATACCACTTACGGTGTTGGAAAGTATAAAATGCACTTTATAGCATCATTATGTAGCATATATGCACTCAATGAAATTTCATCTGTAAATGAATAATTTATAGCATTAACACAAGAAACAGTTTAATGATATTTTTCTGCTACCTAACAAAAAAAATCTAAAGACCAGTTGCTTCAACTACAACAAACAGCCAAATCTACTCCCTGAATGAAATGTCTCGTTATGATTATGCTTCATAACGGATGTAAAGAACTTTAAGGAGATAGATAGATAGATAGATAGATAGATAGATAGATAGATAGATAGATAGATGATAGGTAGATGATAGATTGATAGATATAGGGTGTATGCCCGATAGATAGAAGATAGATAGATAGATAGATAGATAGATAGATAGATAGATAGATAGATAGATAGATGATACATAGGTTAGTGTATATGTTTCTCCTCTCTTTCTCTCTCTCTCTCTCTCTCTCTCTCTTCTCTCTCTTTCTTTCTCTCTCTCTCTCTCTCTGTGTGTGTATGTGTGTGTGTGTTAAGGTGTAGCTAACTGCATATCTACCTTGAATTTACTCTAATGATGTAGTTGTCAAATTCAGTCTTCCAGCCTGGTCTCTTTGGTTCTCATATTACCATTACATTACATTACATTGTCCTGTCCTATCATACCTAAACAAGCTCCTAAAATTATTTAACTTAAATTAAGCTGCTTATTTCCTCTGGTGCCACTGTAGCTTTGAATGGTATAACTATTATTTCCCTTAAATTATATATTTGATATATCTCCTTAACCAGATATACTGAGAAAAAATTCTTTCAAAAAGTGTCACTGACATTGATCAAGCAATTTTCTTTAAGTATATATTCAAAACTTTTAGAGATAGTAAAATAATCGGTTAGATTAATCATACACATATAGATTTAATTCTAGAACTTCTCAGAATATGTTATGTAAATTTGACAAATCCCCAACCATTTTGAACTTGAATTCTTCCATGTCTAAACTGAGGAAAGCAATCAATCTTCTATGGCTATTGGTGAAATGTACAACTATTACATTAAAAATTAATTTTCCACTTAAAACTCTTCCAGTAAATACTGTTCCTCAATTAAATGTTAAAAAGTAGTTGAAAAAAAGAGTAGTTGAAAGATATCTCACGATTAAGAAACAGACCATTTGGGTAAATCATATATTTTTGAGTTATAAAATATTATAATATTGCATCATATACTTAAATGTTTTCAAAGAATAACCACAATATACATTAAATAATCAGTCTTCTGAAATGACTTTTAGCTACTTTAGTAATCAAATATCATACAGGGTGCTGCACTGAGATAACAGTTAAAATCTTCCCAGGAAGAGTTCGCGGGTAAAGTTGGTATGTGTCAGTTTCATGTATATTGCACACACACACACACACACACACACACACACACACACACACACACACACATACACAGCTCCTCTGGCACCTGGTTTGTCTCTCTAGTTCACTGCTTTCAGCTGTATCAATGCATAACAGGTGCATAATAAATATGTTACGCATGTGGTTGATACACAATGTATACTACCATATACTTATCATATTTTCATGCCTTGAGCACACCTTGCCTAAGACTAACCTATGCTAAACACATCCTGGCACGTCTCGGCTGTCAGTATATTTGCCAATGAAGAACACAGGTCGTTCCCTAGCATGCTTGATATTTATGTGTGTTTACTTAAGCTACAATCATTATTATCACAAATTAGTTATTGTCTCGCACACTGGAACAGTGTGAAATGGAAGATGATCTGTTTTACAAATGTCTGGCAGTGTTCCAAGAGAACGCTTAGAAAATTACAACAGAAAAATTATCAGGCTCATAATGGGAAGCGATGCCGATCATGCCCATCACGTTCCTCTTCATCACAACAGAATGAAAATGAAATACCTACAATCTTCAAACCAGTCAGCCTTGGAAGATTGTCATCTTGAGGCAATTAGCAGAACCCACTTTCTCAATATACCACACTGACAAGCTACAGACAGGCCTTGCCTGCATGCTAGTCTAGAGCAGTTACACAGAAGAAATCTGTATCCCTATTAGCAAAGCCACTTTAGCTGCAAGGCTTAGCTTTGGATAATGTGCATCCTTGTATAGAAATATCACAGACCTATTATATCATAAATTTTTTAGATGATGTATTGAGTCTAGGAAGTAAATAAATTCTATAACAGCACACAGCTAGCACATAGCAGAGTGTGCTTAATGGATGTGCTCCCTTTGAATGAATGAACTTGTTATAAGACAGAATTAAAAGTCTAGGTTTTTCAGACCTTAACTCGTTTTATTATTATTGTAGCGATGATGAGCAACAATTCAAATGGAAAAAAATTCTGATCATTCCATCCACTTTCATGGGCACATACCTTTGTAGCCACTGAAAATGAGGATGTATTAAAAATATATAGCTTGCTTGGCTAGTGTTAGAATTTTCTTGAATGATCGGTTTTGCTTGGCAAACATTTGTTCTCTGATTGTCTAATTGTTGACTTAGCTTAGCTAAGTCTCGGTTGGTTAGGAAGCTATATTATTAGTTTAGGATAGAGGCTGTTTATACCTCATGGTGGCTTACAGTTCACAGGGGATGCTTAATGCCCAATCGCAGGGATGGATTTATGTCATACTTTATATAAAAATCACAAAAAAAACAATTTAATCTACATTAAATTAAATTTATCACCTAATGCTATATATGTCTGCTTTCTGTTTCAGAATGGGACTTTTTTTTTCTTTTTTGCACCGGAACTGTGCATTACATGATGATGCATGTCCTTTCTCTTAGTATTCCTAGGAAAGCAGTGGTCGTCCCCATTCCCAAATGGAAGTCTAGCCTCTACTCTGCCATGCTCTTTAAGAGAACATCCACTTATCTAGTAACTGAGCCTTTAAGAGAACATCGAGCATACATACTCAGCCACCGTCTTGCCTTTAAAGCTTCACATTCCCAACCTCGCTGTGCTGTCTGCTCATTTTTGTGGGCTAGTTGTTGGGATAGACTCAGTGGCTGAGAAGAGAAAAATATATGACTGTCCATCTAAGCCAGCGATTGTGAGTAATGCTTACTTTAGGATACGAACGCTTAAGTGCTTATTTTCATAGAAATATAAGTCAAAGGTCACCCACTGAACATTTCTATGACAGCTAATGTTAAAAACAATATTAATTTCTCACGTTGCATCCCAGTGAACACTGTTCTAGCCCAAGCTCCAGGTACTGCCTTCTGTTATCAATTTATATTAAATAACTGTTACCACTTTTCTAATAGCAATACACTATTTAAGTGTCATTAAAATTTAAATATTCAGAAATAGGATAGTATTTTCAAAATTTAGTTACTAATTTTCTTGAAAGAAGGCGATCAACTTTTCTCTAAAAACAATTAAGTACAGGAATCTTTTTCTGGGAACTAAATTGCAAAGATAAAGATAAATAAGACAGAGTTACTATGATCTTACAAGAGAGACAGCTAAAAAAAAAAACAAAAAACAAAACTCCACTTAATAACAGTTTCCAGCAAAGTCAAAAAACTATAGTTTGTTCCAAGGGCAATGAAACACAGAAGATAAATTAGTTTTTTCTGCTTGGAAAGTCAGGAGGGAAAACAGCATTAAGTGATTTGAGCTGAGCCTTGAAGGCTGATCAGGATTGTGCCCAACAGACAAGGCATTTCAGACAACAATGAAAAGAATCCCTGACTCCTATTCACTTTTGCTCCTGTAGTATTCTTCTATTGTTGTATTCTCTTGCTGGGGTTCTCTTTAACCAGTGACCTCCAATCCCCACCTTTACTCTCCAGACATGTATTGCATTAACCTTCCTAGGGAGATAGGAACAAGTACTGGTTCAAGCCAGACAACAACCAAAAGACAAAAATACAAAAACAAAGAAACAAAGAAACAAAATCCCACCTAAATCTAGCTTGAGTTTGATCGGGGTTGCTTAGCGTGATAACAATAGGTGGCTAAATCAGCAATGAAGTGTCCCAGAAATTGTTGACCATTTACACAGCCTCAGAGAAGAAATAACCTCTTTGCATTTCATTTCAATCGTCATTTATTTCAGCACTTTGACCAATTATGAATCTCTACAACCTAAAGAATCAATGGTCTGTAAGAATATGTATACATGTTTAGAGACCAATATGACAGGCATTTTATCACATAAAGTCAACAAAAGAAAAGTATTGGATCCCTCACTAAAACCTATGCCCTTACCTTCAAAGGGCTATTGGACTGGTTTTTAGTATCAGACATGAGCTCTACCCCATGAAGCAGGACTTAAGGCAGTGGGAAAGGAGTTGGCTAAACATGTAACAATTGTTTCACTACTACACTCCTATTGGCATATTGGTTATTACATGTCCCAGCAGCAGGCTGGAACACATCCAAGCAGGACTGTTGGTCACAAGTATCTACCAGCAGCCTGCACAATACCGCCCAGCACTCCAAAAGCTACCCAGCAGTGAAGAAGCTTCTAGCTCAGTTCCAGACTGATTTTTCATGTGTAGCAATAAAAGCACACAGTGACTTTAGCAATTGTGTCTTTCTAATAGCAGTATTCTGTGTTATATGTGGGGCCTCACAGGATGCCTCACGGAAAAACTCATAAGGACATAACCACGTTTGCCACTAGGATTTTAATTTAATCACATACTAACCTAATTTATATACTAGTATAAATCATGAAGATGTATAAATCCTGCACTTATCAAGGGTTCATCAAAGCTACTAACATCACACACCAGTCCCCAGTCCCATAATGAATTCACTTTTACCTAAAACTTCCGTAAATATTACTATCAGATACAATGAACTGGGCATCAAACACCACTCTTGCATTCCTGGTTCTCTTAGAAGTGCCTGTCCCCCATCTAATGTCTTCCTTTCGGTAATTTTCATGGAAACATCAATCAGTGGTAATCAAGGGTCTCCGGGGGGCTCATATAAGACAATTTATCAGGGATGGATTTCCTTCAAATTGGCTCAAATTATATAGCCTTTGTCTGAAGAGAGATGGGAAGTTAGTCATACTCAGTTTCTCTACTCTGCAGATCCCAGATTGAACCCATCCAACCTGTGGCCCTGAGGCTCACTGTCTAGAATGAGAACCTCCTTCATTTCTCTTATAAAAGCTTTCCAGACTTAGGTCATTCAAAAGAAATCGCTTTTGTTGATTTTTCGTTTTGTTTTCTTTACTTTTCTTTTATTGTATATTTTCTTTATTTACATCTCAAATGTTATCCCCTTTCCCAGGTCCCCTCTGAAAATTTTCATCCCATCTTCCCAGCCCCTGCCTCCATGAGGGTGTTCTCCCACCCACCCACCCACCAATTCCCTTCCACCTCCCCATCCTGGTATACCCCTACACTGGGACATCTAGCCTTCACAGGACCAAGGGCCTCTCCTCCCATTGATGTCCTACAAAGTCCACTCTCTGCTACATATGCACCTGGAGCCATGGGTCACTTGATGTGTACTCTTTGGTTGGTGGTTTAGTCCCTGGGAGCTGTGGAGGGTCTGGTTGGTTGATATTGTTGTTCTTCCTATGGGGTTGCAAACCCCTTCAGCTCCTTCAGTCCACTCTCTAAGTCCTCCATTGGGGACCACATTCTCAGTCCAAAGGTTGGCTGTGAGCATCCACATCTAGATTTGTCATGCTCTACCACAGCCTCTCAGGAGACAACTATATCAGACTCCTCACAGCATGCACCTTTTAGCAACCCCAATAGTGACTGTGTTTGGAGACTGCATGTGTGATGGATCCTTAAGTGTGGCAGTCTCTGGATGGCCTTTCCTTCAGTGTCTGCTCCACACTTTGTCTTCATATTTCCTACTGTGAGTATTTTGTTTCCCCTTCTTAGAAGTACTGAAGAATCCAAACTTTTGTCTTTCTTCTTCAGCTTCATGTGGGTTATAAATTGTATCTTGAATTTTCAGAGACTTTGGGCTAATATCCACTTATCAGTGAGTATGTATCATATGTGTTCTTTTGTGATTGGGTCACCTTACTCAGGATAATTTCTAGTTCCATAAATTTGCCTAAATATTTCACAAAGCCTATGTCCTGGTTATATGTTGGAGTATATTTTGGGTATATGCCCAGAAGTGGTATAGCTGGGTCCTCAGGTAGTACTATGTCCATTTTTATAAGTAACCTCCAGACTGATTTCCAGAGTAGTTTTCCATGTTTTCAATCCTACCAACAATGGAGGATTGTTCCTCTTTCTTCACATCCTCACCAGCATATGTGATCACCTGAATTTTTGATCTTACCCATTCTGACTGGTGTGAGGTGGAATACAGGGTTGTTTTGATTTGCATTCCCCTGATGACTAAGGATGTTGAACATTTCCTTAGCTACTTTGTGGTCATTTGATATTCTTAAGTTGAAAATTCTTTGTTTATCTCTGTACCCCATTTTTTAATAGGGTTATTTTATTCTCTGGTGTCTAACTTCTTGAATTCTTTGTATATATTGAATGTTAGCCCTCTATAAGATGCAGGGTTGGTAAAGATCTTTTCCCAATCTGTTTGTTGCTGTTTTATCCTATAAACAGTGTCCTTTGCCTTACAGAAGCTTTGCAATTTTATGAAGTCAATTTTTGATCTAAGAGCATAAGCCATCCATTAGTGTTCTATTCAGGAAATTAACCCCTGTGCCCATGTGTTCAAGGCCCTTGCCCACTTTCTCTTCTATTAATCGCAGTATATCAGGTTTTATGTGGAGGTCCTTGATCCACTTGGACTTGAGCTTTGTACAAGAAGATAAGAATGGGTCGATTTTCATTCTTCAACAGGCTAACCGCCAGTTGAAAACCATTTGTTGACAACACTGTCTTTTCCACTGCATGGTTTTAGCATTTTTGTCAAAGATCAAATGACCATAGGTATGTGGGTTTATTTCTGGGTCTTCTATTCTATTACATTGATCTACCTGCCTGTCTCTGTACCAATATCATATAGCTTTTAATTCTATTGCTCTGTACTATAGCTTGAAATCAGGGATGTGATTCCCCCAGAAGTTCTTTTATTATTGAAGATAGTTTTCGATATCCTGAGTTTTTTATTCCTCTAAATGAATTTGCAAATTGCTCTTTCTATGTTCATGAAGAATTGAGTTGGAATTTTGATGGGGATTCCATTGAATCTGTATATTGCTTTTGGCAAAATGGCTATTTTTACAATATCGATTCTGCCAATCCATTAGCATGGGAAGTCTTTCCATCTTCTGAGATCTTCAATTTCTTTCTTCAGAGACTTGAAGTTTTGTCTTAAAGATCTTTCACTTGCTTGGTTAGAGTCACACCAAGATATTTTATATTATTTGTGACTATTGTGAAAGGTGTCGTTTCACTAATTTCTTTCTCAGCCTCTTTATTTGATTGAGTTAATTTTTTATCCAGCTACTATGCTGAAGTTGTTAATCAGGTTTAAGATTTCTCAGGTAGAATTTTTGGGGTCAATTAAGTATACTATTATGTCATTGCAAATAGAGATATTTTGATTTTTTTCCTCTCCAATTTGCATCTTTTTAAACTTCTTTTGTGTCTAAGTGCTCTAGCTAGAACTTCAAGTACTATATTGAATAGGTATGGAGAGAGTGGGTGGCCTTGTCTATTCCCTGATGTTAGTGGGACTGCTTCAAGTTTCTCACCATTAAGTTTGATGTTGGCTACTGGTTTGCTGCATATTGCTTTTACTATGTTAAGTTATAGGCCTTGAATTCCTGATTTTTCCAAGACTTTTAACATGAACGGGTGTTGAATTTTGTCAAATGATTTCTCAGCATCTAATAATATGACCATGTGGGGTTTTACTGTTTGAGTTTGTTTGTATAGTGGATTACTTGATATATTTCCATATGTTGGACCATCCCTGAATCCCTGGGAAGATAATGATGGATGATCATTTTAATATGTTCTTGGGCATCACTATTCATAAGGGAATTCATAAGGGAAGTTCTTTTTCTTTGTTGGGTCTTTCTGTGGTTTAGGTATAAGCATAATTGTGGCTTCATGGAAAGAATTGGGTGGTGTTCCTTCTGTTTCTATTTTGTGGAATGGTTTGGAAAGCATCGGTATTAGGTTTTCTGTGAAGGTCTGATAGAATTCTCCACTAAACACATCTGGTCCTGGGCTTTTTTTGGAATTTTCAAAATAATTTGGAATAACAAATAACTCAGTATAGTGAAAATTATCCTCAACAATAGAAGAACTTCTGTGGGAATTACTATCTCTGACCTCAAGCTGTATTACAGAGCAAGAGTGTTAACAAAAACTGTATGGTATTGGTATAGAGACAGGCAGGTAGATCAATGGAATAGAACTGAAGATGCAGAAATGAACCCACACATATATGGTCACTTAATATTTGACAAAGGAGCTAAAACCATCCAGTGGGAAAAACAGAAATTTCAAGAAATGGTGCTGGTTCAAATACAAATCAATGGATTCTTATCACCCTGTAAAAAGCTCAAGTCAAAGTGGATCAAGGACCTCCACATAAAACCAGATACACTCAAACTAATAGAAGAAAAAGTGGCTCTCTTGTTCCTTGTTCTTTTCCTTTTCCCCTCTTCCCGTTTGTCCCTTCTCTCCCCATTCCTCTCTCCCCTCCCCTTCACGCGCTCATGGTCAGCCTCTACTCCTCTCCTCTTTTACTCTTCTTCTCTCATTAAATCTTTCCACATGGAGAAAAAAGAATAAGAAGAAAAAGTGGAGAACAGCTTCGAACACATGAGCACAGGGGAAAATTTCCTGAACAGAACATCAATGGATTATATTGATCAAGAATTAACAAATGGAACCTCATAAAATTGCAAAGCTTCTGTAAAGCAAAGGACACTGCCATTAGGACAAAAATGGCTACCAACAGATTGGGAAAATATCTTTACCAATCCTATATCCAATAGAGGACTAGTGTACAATATATACAAAGAATTCAAGAAGTTAGACTCGAGAGAATCAAATAACCTTATTAAAAATGGGGTGCAAAGATAAACAAAGAATTTTCAACTGAGAAATACTGAATAGCTGAGAAGTACCTAACAAAATGTTCAAAACCCTTAGTCATCAGGGAAATCCAAATGAAAACAGTCCTGATGTTCCACCTCACACCACTGAGAATGGCTAAGATTAAAAACTCAGGTGAGAGCAGATATTGGCAAGGATATGGAGAAAGAGGAATACTCCTCCATTGTTGGTAGGATTGCAAACTGGTACAAGTACTCTGAAAATCAGTCTGGAGTTCCTCAGAAAATTGACCATAGTACTACCTGAGAACCCAGCTATACCACTCTTGGGCCTATACTAAAAAGATGCGCCAACATATAATAACACACATACTCCACTATGTTTATAGCAGTATTATTTATAATAGACAGAAGCTGGAAAGAATCCAGATGTCCCTCAACAAGGAATGAATCCAGAAAACATGGTACATTTATACAATGGATTACTACTCAGCTATTAAAAACAGTGACTTAATGAAATTCATAGGCAAATGGATGGAACTAGAAAATATTATCCTTAGTGAGGTAACCCAATCACAAAAAAAAACAAAACAAAACAAACAAACAAACAAACAAAAAAACCCACACACAAGGTATGCACCCACTGAGAATCTTCTCAACCCCCTACCATTGGCAACTGCATATTTCTATTCATTCTCCAGGCTGTCTGGTACTCTTTCCTGTCTCTTCCCATGCCTGATCCCCCCATTTCTCTTGCTATCTTCTCTTCTACCCAGGTCTCTCTGCCTTCCATAAATATTTTGTTCTCCCTTCTAATTTGCATTCAAGCATTCTCACTGGGACCTTCCTTCTTGTTTAACTTCTTATGATCTATGGGGTATATCATGGTTATTCTGTACATTTTGGCTAATACCTACTTTTAAGTGAGTATATACCAGGAATGTCCTTTTGGGTCTGGGTTACCTCTCAGGATAATACTTTCTAGTACCATCCATTTGCCTGAGAAATTCATCATGTCTTTGTTTTAAATAGTTGAATTATATTCCGTTGTGTAAATGAACTACACTTTCTGTATCCATTCTTTGGTTAAGGGACATCAGAGTTGTTTCCTATTTCTGGGTATTATAAATAAAGCTGCTATGAATACAGTGGAACACTTGCCCTTTGTATGGTATAGCAACTTCTGGGTATGTGTCCAGGAACAGTTATTCTCCAATAAAGAAATTTTTCATGATCAAATTATAGTGTGATTGACTTTACAACTCTAAGCTCAAGCAATCTTATCATCAAAGATTTACCCGTCTTTTTAAAATACTTCCCTATTTTTAAAATAATCAAAGATGAGTATTACATCAGTAAATTAATATTCCATTATATAATAGATGAATTGAAAGCAATTTTTTCTTTTGCTTCCAGTGTCAATCAAGGATGTCAAGATAAATGTAACATAGATAAGTAGATAGGTAATAGGTAGAATTGCATCAGAATAAAATTAATGGTAATTGAGACAAAAATAACAACACATTAAAATCATAAGTGAATTATAGCTATTATAAAAGTACTTACACTTGAGATAATTTCATCTTTTCTTGAGAAACTGATGTCTATAATATCTACCTATTACATACATAAATATATGTATTATGCATTTATGAATTTTTCCATGGTATTTATTTATGATAATTGGAGACCTTCACAGTGGTTCAAAAGGTAAAGTGACTCCGACTCATACCTAGCAACTTGAGTTTGAAACCTAAGGTCCTCATAAAGATAGGAGAGATCTGACTCCACAGAGCTGTCCTCTGCTCTCCACATATACACTGCCTGCACACACACATGAATAATAATAATAATTTTCATACTATTTATAGAGAGGACTAGGACTCACATGAGTGACTTCCAGAAATTAAATTCTGTTTCTTATTTTCTATTTTTAAATGGTTATACATAATTTATTATAATACTTGGAACTGTTAACTTTTAAAAGACATATAATTTTACTTTGTGTTTGCATGCTTTATCTGCAAGTATGTATGTGTACCACTGTGTGCCCATTACACGTGGAGTCCACAAAGCATCATTTAATCCCTGAAACTGAAGATACAGATCATGGTGAACATCTATGTCTTACTCAAGCAATTTTAGGAGGGAGTCCTCTAGTGAGACCTCTGCGCTGTTCAAGCATTATGAAGAGCAATAAACAAATATACCCAAAGAAGCAATGAAGAAAAAATATTATCATACCAGAGAAAATGGAGACATTTATAAGCATGAGCAGGGGAGACAGTTTAGAAAAGAACCACTGAAGATGTCAAACATGAGTAATGTACTAGATATAGTCCAGAAACTTACAATATTTTGGTCATCAGACGATGAAAACTCACAGAACCAGCATATCTCAATGAAATACCTTATGCATAGTTTGTAGTTATACAAATTGAAATATACCAAAAAATATCAACTTTCTTCTCCAAGCTTCTATGTTACTATTCAGGCCATTATCCTTCCCCAACCCAGCTCCCAAGGTTTTGTGGCTTGAGTTCATTAACATCAGTTATAGTTTTAATTATAGTGAAAGCTCTTTGAGGAACCATATATTTCTTTTTCACCTCCTACACATGACAGCAGCATATGTTCATACTTTATAAATGTTCTCATAATTGATACCAAGTTTACCTCATACTGAGCTATGATAAACAAATACTCCAGACTAGAGTACCTCCTAAGAATTACCTATAGTATTGAGTGATACATCCTTAGAAATCTGTTTGGAATTTAAGAGGTCAAGTTGTATCTAACCCAAGTTTCTCTACAAAGCAATCTTGTGTAGATGGAATGAAGTTGACAAGTATGGCTCATGTTTCTTATTGTCTGATGCCACCGCTGATTCTGCACTTCAGAGTGGGCAAAAACAATATACTAGACATTGATAGTTTTTATGATTGTATGTGCTAAATGCTTATTTCACAGCACTACACACACACACACACACACACACACACACACACACACACACACACACACACGTGATTTTTGTTTGCTTGTTTTTGATTGCTCTGTTATCTTGGTCCTCTATGTTAGTGTCAGCTCAAAATGAAGGAGAGAGCTCAGAAAGAACAAACTACCCCTTGCTGTTATTGAACTGGAACTGCAGTGTGGAACTCCTGATGGTAACATCTTCTCCACTGAGATCCTACTAATCCTGCCCATGTACAGCTTTGAACCGCTATTCAGAAACTATGTAAACATTGCACACACCCTTTCTGAGGAGTCAATTTTATTTTATGTAATTTTTTTTCATGAGACATCACACTGAATATATTACACGAGTTGTGTGGATTGATGAACTTGCACAGCAGATAAAACTGCTCAACACTCAAGCCTGGGAACTTGAGTTCAATCACCAGAAATCGAAATAGAGGTGGAAGGAGAGAAGCAACTTCCTAAAGTCGTCCTCTGACCTCGAAACATAATCCACACCTCACCCAGTCTCCCATAGCAATAAATATCATTAATTTCAAGAAGATTGTTTCAGCATTCTTTCATGGCATGTATAGTTAATAACAAATGTTTATGATTGGTAGTGATCAGTTGCTTCTCTGTTTTGCTGCAATGAAAAGACATATTGGTCACTATTTTAGGGATAATATATAACTCTTACAGCATGATCCAGCTCATAGTTACTTCATCTCACAGATATACAAACTAAAGCTTTTAAAGGCCAAATCAGAGGCTGGTGAGGTTCAGGGGTTAGCAGTTCTTACTGCTCTCGAAAGAGAGCCTCATGCAGTTAGCAGCAGCTTTGTTGGGCTGCTCACATCCACCTGTAACTCCAACCCCAGGTAGGGGGGGATCCACTTGATGCAAGACAGACATATGTAAAATTTCCCTTGAGTTACAAAACAGAGAGTTAAACAAATGTATGTTGTCTTTCATAATTAGACTATGACTTAACAATTTCTTTTAAAATCACAGGGATATTCTGTTGATAGGAAATGAAATATGACATAAAAGTTTGTTTAGAAGTATGAGTTTCTCATCAATATAAATCAAGCAGTTTCTTAGTTAAATATTATGTCATCTTTAAAGTTATTTTAACTGCATTTAATAGGACTACTTAGTGGAATTCTATCTTGTACTAAATATAAACAGATACAGTTTATGGAGTTGTGTGTTTTGAAGTCAGTTTCAATTGGCATTTCATTTTGATTGTCTTAGAGGAAGAATTACCAAGCAGAGATGGAAAAAAACAAAACAAACAAACAAAAAAAAACCCTATCTGCAAAACCATTCTAAGACATGAATCTAGTTAGAACTTCACGAAATCCAAAAAAGACATATGCAATACCGAAAAATCTCTCAAGCCATGACATCACATTTAAAAATGCTTTTAAGTAAAACCCAATTATCTCAACACACAGAATTTCAAACACATTAAACTGATAACCTCTTTTTTAGTGACAGATACTTTGGGCATCGGGTCTCTTTCCTCCGCCAGGTACTGTAAGGCATTCCTAAGGGGCCTAATGTGTTCCATCTTCAGATTACAATTTACAGATGCAAAGCACAACATAGCTTCTGACTCACCCAGGAAGGGAATCAGCTCACTGTGATTATGAACGAGCAGGAAAAGCCATTCTCCATGCCAGCCCTTCTTTCTCCTGTATGTATTAGACATTAAGTGATATTAAAAATACTCTTCCAAGTGACCCAGCCAAGGCCAAGGTGCCTTCTAAGTGAAAGAATGTGGACAAAGGGACAGGTGGCCTGACTTTAGGGCTGAAGCTCTTATGTTCTGTATTAAATTTTAGCAGCATCTTTTCTTTTAAATAAGAAATGTTACCAGTATTAGGTTGCTTAGAGAGAACTCTTTCCTTAAGGCATCCATCCTTTGGCAGTTGTAGCTGACAATAATCAATTACTGTCCTCCAAACAGCGTTAACTGTTAACTTTTTTAAAATTTTTTTATTGGATATTTTCCTTATTTACATTTCAAACATTATCCCCTTTCCCAGTTTCCCCTCCGGAACCCAACCCCCAACCCCTCCTTCTATGAGGAGGCTCCCCCATTAACCCACCTACTCCCTACCACCTCCCCATCCTGGAATTCCCCTACACTGGGCATCCAGTTTTCCCAGGACCAAGGGCCTCTCCTCCCATTGATGTCCAACGAGGCCTTCCTCTGCTACATATGCATACTCTTTGGTTATAGGTTTAGTCCCTGGGATCTTTGGGGGAGGCAGGGGTCTGGTTGCTTGATATCGTTGTTCTTCCTATGGAGTTGCAAATCCCTTCAGCTCCTTCAGTCCTTTCTCTAACTCCTCCATTGGGCACCCTGTGCCCAGTCTAACAGTTGGCTGTGAGCACCCACCTCTGTGTCAGTAAGGCTCTGGCAGAGCCTCTCAGGAAACAGCTATAGCAGGCTCCGATCAGCAAACACTTCTTGCCATCCTCAATTGTGTCTGTGTTTGGTGTCTGTTTATGGGATGGATCACCAGGTAAGGAAGTCTGTGGATGGCCTTTCCTTCAGTCTCTGTTCCACACTTTGTCTTCTGTATTTTCTCCTTTGAGTATTTTGTTCCCCCTACTAAGAAGGACTGAAGCATCCACACTTTGGTCGTTCTTCCTCATGAGTTTCAAGTGATCTATGAATTGTATCTTAGTGATTCTAAGCTTTTTTTCCCCTAATATCCACTTATCACTGAGTGCATACCATGTGTGTTCTTTTGTAACTGGGTTACCTCAATCAGGATGATATTTTCTAATTCCATCCATTTGTCTAAGAATTTCATTGGTTCTAATAGCTGAGTGTACTCCATTGTGTAAATTCTGTGTCTATTCCTCTATTGAAGGAGATCTGGGTTCTTTCCAGCTTCTGATAGAATTCTGTACTAAACCCATGTGTGCCTGAGCTTTTTTTGGTTGGGAGAATTTTAATGACTGCTACTATTTCTTTAGGGGTTATGGGACTGTGTAGATGGTTTATCTGATCCTGATTTAACTTAGGTACCTGGTATCTGTCTAGAATATTTTCCATTTCATCCAGATTTTTCAGTTTTGTTGAGTATAAGCTTTTGTAGTAGGATCTGAAATTTTTTGAATTTCCTCAATTTCTGTTGTTATGACTCCATTTTCATTTCTGATTTTGTTAATTTGGATACTGTCTCTATGCCCTCTGGTTAGTCTGGCTAAGGGTTAATCTACATTGTTGATTTTCTCAAAGAACCAGCTCCTGGTGTTGTTGATTCTTTGTATAGTTCTTTTTGTTTCTAGTTGGTTGATTTCAGCTCTGAGGTTGATTATTTCCTGCCCTCTACTCCTCTTGGGCATATCTGCTTCTTTTGGTTCTAGTACTTTGAGATGTGCTGTCGAGCTGCTAGTATATACTCTCTCCAGTTTCTTTTTGGAGGCACTCAGGGCTATGAATTTTTCTATTAGCGCTGCTTTCATTGGGTCTCATAAGTTTTGGTGTGTTGTACCTTCATTTTCATTAAATTCTAGAAAGTCCTTAATTTCTTTATTTCATCCTTGAACAAGTTATCATTGAGAAGAGCATTGTTTAGCTCCCATGTGTATGTGGGCTTTTTGTCATTTTTGTTGTTATTGAAGACCAGCCTTAGTTTGGAGCAATCTGAGGGGATGCATGAGATTATTTCAATGTTCTTATATCTGTTGAGGCCTGTTTTGTGACCAATTATATGGTCATATTTTCCATGAAGTGCTGAGAGGATCTATTCTTTTGTTTTAGGATGAAATGTTCAATAGGTATCTGTTAAATCCATTTCAATCATAACTTCTGTTAGTTTTATACTGTGTCTCTGTTTAATTTCTGTTTCCATGATCTGTCCATTGATGAGAGTGGAGTGATGAAGTCTCCCACTAGTATTGTGTGAGGTACAATCTGTGATTTGAGCTCTAGTAAAGTTTCTTTTATAAGTTGGATTCCCTTGCATTTGGAGCATAGATATTCAGAATCGAGAGTTCATCTTGGCAGTTTTTTTCTTTGATGAGTATGAAGTGTCCTTCTTTATGTTTTCTGATAACTTTTTGTGGAAAGTCGATTTTATTCAATATTTGAATGTCTATTGCAGCTTGTTTCTTGGGACTATTTGCTTAGAAATTTGTTTTCCAGCCTTTACTCTGAGGTAGTGTCTATCTTTGTCACTGAAGTGTGTTTCCTGGATGCAGCAAACTACTGGGTCCTGATTATGTATTCAGTCTGTTAGTCCATGTCTTTTTATTGGGGAATTGAGTTCCTTGATGTTAAAAGATAATTAAGACAATTCCTGTTATTTTTGTTTTTAGGGATGGAATTATGTTTGTGTGGCTAACTTCTTTTATGTTTGTTGCAAGGAGATTCCTTTCCTGCTTTGTCCAGGGTACGGTTTTCCTCCTTGTGTTGGAGTTTTCCATCTATTATCCTTTGTATGGATGGATTTGTGTAAAGATATTATGTAAATTTGGTTTTGTCATAAAATGTCTCAGTTTCTCCATCTATGGGAATTGAGGGTTTTGCTGGTTATAGTAACCTAGGTTGGCATTTGTATTCTGTTAGGGTCTGTATGACATCTGTCCAGGATCTATTGACTTTTAGAGTCTCTGGTGAGAAGTCTGGTCTGCCTTTTTTGTGACTTGTTCTTTTTCCCTTACTGCTTTTAAGATTCTTTCTTTGTTTTGTGTATTTGGTGTTTTGATTATTATGTGACAGGAGGAATTTCTTTTCTGTTCTGGTCTAATTGGAGTTCTGTAGGCTTATTGTATGTTTATGTGCATCTCTTTCTTAGGTTAGGGAAGTTTTCTTCTATAATTTTGTTGAAGATATTTACTGGCCCTTTAAGTTGGAAATCTTCACTCTCTTCTATTCCTACTATTCTTAGGTGTGGTCTTCTCATTGTGTCCTGGATTTCCTGGATATTTTGGGTTAGGAGCATTTTTCCTTTTTTGCATTTTCTTTGACTGTTGTATCAATGTTTTCAATGGTATTTTCTGCCCCTGAGATTCTCTCTTTTGTATTCTGTTGGTGCTGCTTGCATCTATGACTCCTGATAATTTTTATAGTTTTCTATCTTTATGATTATCTTCCTTTGTGATTTCTTTATTGTTTCTATTTCCATTTTTAGATCCTGGATGGTTTTGTTCAATTCTTTCACCTCTTTGGTTCTGTTTCCCTGTAATTCTTTAAGGGATTTTTGTGTTTCCTCTTTAAGGGCTTCTACCTGTTTACCTGTGTTCTCCTGTATTTCTTTAAGGGACTTATTTATGTCCTTCTTAAAGTCCTCTATCATCATCATGATGTGTTGGGGTATTCAGAACCTGGGGTAGTAGGAGAACTCGGTTCTGATGATGCCAAGTAGCCTTGGTTCTGTTGCTTATGTTCTTTTGCTTGCCTCTCACTATCTGGTTGGTGTTATTTGGTTTTGCTGTCTCTGATTGGAGCCTGTACCTCATGTGAGCCTGTGAGCTGGTGATCTTAGGTGTGTCAACACTCCTGGGAGACCAGTTCTCTCTGGGCAGGATTTGGGTCCAGAGCACTGTGCCACAGGGTTAACTTTGTGGTGCAGATGGAGCCTAGAATGATATTGTCCCCAGTTGCTCTGTGGTTTCTGAGCCCTGTTGTCTCCTGGGAGGTCCATCTTTGGCCAATTATTGGAGCAAAATTGTTTGTCTCACTTGTTAACTTAGGAGTACAGCACTCCTGGGATACCAGCTCTCTCTGAGTGGATATGGATCAAAGAGCTTTGCCACAAGGTTAACTCCAAGGTGCAGATGGTGACCAGAAGGCTAACCTATTATTTTTCTTATTCTTCTTTTTTCTTTTTTTTCGGAGCTGGGGACCGAACTCAGGGTCTTGCGGTTGCTAGGCAAGCGCTCTACCACTGAGCTAAATCCCCAACCCCTATTATTTTTTAATAAGAAATACATATTGAAAATAAACTCCAGTGTTTGAATTTGTATTTTCTGATACAAGTTTTCTTTTGATAATAAGAATTATGCTTCAAATTATATGCAATTTTTACAATTTTCTCAATATTGTTGAACTGTGAACATGAAACCTACTTACTCAATTCACATTTCAAATGAGGAATGAGAATTAGTAAGGACAAAGTATTCCACTTCTCTAAAAGGTGTCTAAAAACTAGAGCTTTGCTTAAATTCAACTAGATGTGAGTGCATACAAGTCTTCAGTTGTACTGTCGCCTTGGTGATTTCTTGGTAATTTACATGTGGTGGCTCACCCTTAACTAGCTCATCCTTAATATTCTAATGGTGATCCCACAATTAAATTTGGATAATATAAACTAGCAACTGAAAATTTGCTGAAATTACTGTGAAATAATTTATTTTACAGAACAAATGGTTTGAAAAAAAATCCTTCTAAAAGGTTTAATAACTTCCTCTGATTTCTTAAAAGATTTTTTTCCTGAAACATGCTTACCATATCTTTACATTAACTTACTTTTCTTAAAAGTAAATGGCAGAAACAAAAGAGACCTTGCCACTTTCCCCTGCTTCTGAGTCCTTTCTTCAAGATGTCATTGTAGATCAGGGTACTGAGGATATACATTTCTACATTCTACATTTGCAATTCACCTCATACTTCATTGTTCTCTAGTTAGTACTGATAGTATCTGAGTGTACTATGGATAATAAAAGAATATTCTCCCATTGTTGTAAGAGTAAATAAACTTGAGAGAAGATGTGCTGAAGACTTGGGGTAGTGACCAATAAGCCTCAAAGTTTCCAATAAATCATTTTCATGAATTGTAATTAAAATGCTTTAATTTTGGTCAGATTAGTTGAAGAGTTTATACAGTTGCAAAATAAATCAATGACCCCTGATTATTTTTAATTAAAGAAAAGTAATTAGCCCTCTAAAACTTAACAGTAGAACAAAATTTTCAAGAAGATAGTGAGGAGAGAAAATTGAGGGGATGAAAATGTTCAAAACATTTTATTCAGTTGTCAAGAAATTAGTAAAAGCTTTTCAAAATTGTGTCTCAGTAGAGTTAATATAATTGTTTGGAAAAATATTTAAGATTATTAATACGAGTTGCTTAGAATATGCCATGTTGAAATTTTCATCATTGCCTTCTTGAGTCAGAAACTGCCTTTATATTTTCTTAAAGGCTCTTAACCCTTTCACTGATTTAGAGAATATAACATATTTGATTTCCTGTTACACGGCTTTAATCCATTCTCTACAGTGAAGTGCACAGATTTCAGCCATAACACACTCTGTTCCACTGCTGTCTGTATAAAATACTGTTTACACTCCAGGACTATGGCTTCGGGGAACGATTGATGGAGCAGCTACTTCTGCGGCTTCTTCGGTAGAGAAGTAGAAAGTCTTTTCTATCCAACCAGGGGCACTTTCAGCTCCTTACTTTATCTCTATGGCACAGAAGCATTCAAGATTGGATTTTAGACTTTGAATATAGAAAATAATAAAAGCGAAATAAAAATCTTTGAAAGGGACTCTTTAAAGTTCACTTGGAAACTTTTGTCAAGCTTTGAGCCCTCGTTCTCTCCTCAGAACTCTTTGTTAAAAACGAAATGAAAAGCAGAGGCTAAGCTACATAGTGTAATCTGCACATAACTTCGAATATGACTCGGTGCTACTGAACTGAACACTGTGATTGCAATTATAACTCCACATTGCTTCATGCATAAATTATTCAAATTCAGGCAATAGATTATTCAAACATTATCTCCAAGAAGCCCTTCTGAAGGCTCACTAACAATTATGCTGCAACCCTTCACTAACGAAGGCCATACAATTAAAAGCTTAGTATATTTTACAAACCCTGAATTGGTCAACAATGTTGTTTTTAACACAAGCCATCTTTTAACTATAATTTACCACTTACAATTTCCTCCTCTTCTCGTGTCTTAAAAAGTTAACACTATTTCTATAAGAAAAAGGCTGAAAGTAAGTCCACACTATCCATTTGGACATATATACTTCAAAGACTCACTTCTTTCATAAGAATACGGAAATGTGAATTTTTTTTTGAAAGGAGACTTTCAATGATCATTAAAATTCTAGTAAAACGTCAGTTTCATATGATGTTCCTTGCCATGCTGCATAAAAGTGTATTCTCTCATAAGAAGCTAAATTAAACATTAGAATAACTTCACATGAATTCGCTAGTCAATCATTTGGACCTGACTTCTATGCCTGTCTTAAGATTCATGATTCTGGATCATCACTCAGGTTGTGGATTTTGTAAATTGGTCTTTTAAGGATTGTTTAATTCATGACTTGTCTGACATACTCATTTCCTCTGATGCCTTCAGGGAGCACTGCCTCAGTCAGTCATACTGTATGCTTTGCTCAATGGTTGTCTGATCCACCATGAGTGTCACATTCACTCTGATTTGGTACTTAGGTTTTAAAAAGAAAAGAGACAGGTTTATCATCTGCCTGCTGTTTGACCTCTGGCTGAAGAGTTTATTCCTCTACTTTTGATGTATTTTGGGGGCTGGTGTTTCTTCCATCATGGCCTCATTTCTTTTGACTTTTTCTTTTAATTTTATTTAATCTTCTTTACTTATACTCCAGATTTTATCCCCCTCTTGGTCTACCCTCTGACTGTTCCCATTCCATACCTCCTCCCCATCCCCTGTCTCCATGAGGATGTCCCCACCCACGAATACCACCCACCCCACCAGACTCTCCACTCCATTCTCTTTACAGTTAGGTACATCTTCTCTGACTGAACCCAGACCCCTCAGGCCTCTGTTGTATATGTGTTGTGGATGGCCACATTGTTTATTCTGACTGCTTGTACTTCAGAGCGTGATATGTATTAGGGCAACTAAACTGCCATGCTTTGATTGTGGGTAAGTGGCTTGGCCTGGAATAAAACACAGGAGCTAAAAAGACAATATAATCATTTAGGGCACAAAGATGATACAGTCTCCTATTGTCTTTATGCTCATCATCTACATTGTTGCCCTAAATATGAACTGGAATTTTCAATATTCTGTAGTTGTGAAGAAGAGAAGAGGATCATCATCATCGTAGTCATTGTTATCGTCGTCGTCATCATCATCATCACCACCATCATCATCATCATAATCATTTTCAACTTTTTACTTCCCCCTACTAACAGTTTGAATGTACAGGCAACCCTAGACCACAACGCTTTGGCCAGCATAGGAGCAAACCATGGTGTGTATTATAGTGTGGCTTTCTGTCTGCAAGTGTGACTCTATACTCAAATGATTCCACAAAGACTTAGAACATGGTTTGTCAAAAATGCTGATAAGTTTGGTTTGTTTGTTTGTTTTAATTTTGGGGCCAGGAAGACCAAAGAGACGATCACCTTCCTAAACTGTCAGCGGTGCTACAGAATTTGTAAAGAGAAACAAGAGTTATTTAACAGACACAAAATGGGAAAACCACAACAAAAGGAAAAATATTTATTAAGTCTGTAAATTAACAACTTAGAAAAATTCCTTCTACTAACTTTTGCAAAGAGACCCCATGTTGCACAAAACTATCCATGTGAATTCTCCTTCTCCAGTAAAGTGAGACAGGAACTCAAGTGTGTGAGATGGGGACATAATCTTAGAGAGAGGGAAAAACAAACCTAAAAATGACAGCCATGACTGCATAGCTAATAGTGTAGACCTGAAGCCTTATTTCACTCTGTTATAACCCTCAGTCTCAACGGAGGAAGATTAATCTTGAAGTTGTACTAGAAACTGGTCAATTCATGAGTAGCAGTAGAGATGAAATGATTGACAGGATTTTTGCTGCCAGCAAATAGATATCCGTGTCTCTATGACTTTCTGAGAGTTAAAGAAAGCCAACAAAAATCTTCCCATCTCTCCTTTGTTACCGAAATAATCAAATCACTGCAGAAACCTTTCATGTTAAAATTATACATTTATCCTAAAATCATACGCATTCTTCTTCAGCCTTGCTAAGTCCAAAGGAACTAGACTGTACTTTAAAGACATAAATAGCATTAATTTTTCTTCTTTCAACTTCGCTGTAGAATAAAGTGATTAGAATGTGGATTTGCATTAATGAATAATTTAGGAGTTCTGAGGAAGACACTAATTGTGGATGGAGCAACCTCATTTAAATACAGGGAGTGCCACGGGTGCTGCTGCAGCCTGAGAGAGCAAGTTGATTTTTCACTCCAGAAGTTCTACAATTCAATATTGCCTTCATTTAAAGAAACAATTATAGGCAACAGAATTGCTTTATTTACCAAAGGGCCATCTTCTGAGAAGTGCTAGGCTTTCAGCTGACTGATAAGGGCGTAGCAAACTACACTGGGTACAAACATGAAACGAAAGATGAATGAAAAGGTAGCAGAGGAGTTCACAGAAGAGCCGTGACAGCAGCTTGTATTGAAAATCACGCATACGTACTGCATACCAATCTGAACTGTGTGACACACTCCCTTATTCCACTCAGTAACAAACCAAGACCTGTAAAGGACAGCAGTGATTGCTCTTCTAATGAACAAGGAGATCTGGTCACTTGTTGTCGACTGAATGTCAACTGTGATGGAAGATCAGCATAGAAAAATCTCTGGGATTTCAAGAGTGATGAGAGTATGCCTATGCTGTATAGTCAAAGTGATATGTGTCAGGCCAAAGAGGAAGGAACATCATGGCAATGAATCTTCCATGGTGTCTGGAAATGGAAATAAAAAGCTGCTGATTCTCACAGACCTGCTATCATGGGATGCTGGGTGACAATCCTTTGAAAATGATATTATCTTATAAGCAAAAGTAACCTATGAAAATGGCATCTGACATGTATGGAAAGAGGCCTCTCATTAATTAGATATTTTCACATAGATCTAGCATGAATGATTTCCTAGGCTAACTAAAAGAATAATTTAAAGCCTAGAAAAATACAATAAAATTGTTACAGCTATAGAATAAAAATGCATGTGACATGGTACTAAAATAAATATTAACTAAGCAACAAAATATTTGAATCATAGACTATGACAGTTTGAATGTTAACATTTTCAGTTATTTTTCTGTAAAAGCCAATTGCTTTTAAAATCAGAAAAAGTCTTTTATACTTATATATAATATAATGCTAAATAGATTAATGTATTACCACTAGCTTTAAAATGTCCCAAAGTAAATTTAATTTTACTTCATATTTATATAGTACATGTGTCTCATCTATATATCCATTTGTGTATACACATAAACAGATTTTGCCCATGTTATTCTCTTAGCACAGTTACTGATCTATGAGTCTAAGTTATTAATGTTTGAGTTCCTTATATGAGTCAAAAGCCCACTAACATGGGCTCATGCTCCAAAATTACAAATGATCAATGATGAAGACATTACTTTTTATGTCTGGTCAATACTGTAGAATGTGTAACATAATCGAATATTCCTAAAACTAAGATTGACATGTACATATAAGCTATACAAATCTCTAAAGGATAGCGCATTTCGGATATAAGACCACAGGAAAAACAGGTTAATGTGCTCTGAGTCATCATAAAATAATAAAGGAAAGCTTTTTAACCTTGTAAATAGAAAACATTATGTATTTTCTGTATTATGAGACCAGAAATAAAGTTTTTAGCATAATAAAACTTCCAAGAGGAAATATGTGACATATTGGACTGTTTTAATAAAAATTTAAAGCAAGTGCCTCCATTCAGAGGTAAAAGAACCAACACTCTCCGTGAGAGATAGGGATTTCGTGTCATCGTGCTATATTTTAAAGAGTAGCCTAAAGAGAGGCACAGGACTTGAGGCTACACCTAATCCATTTGTCAGTGATTCACCTGTTGACATTCACTGAATGCCAACTAGTTGTCACCAAGAGGATGCCAAGATTCCCAGTCACATGAGCTGTCATCTCAGAATATAAATCTTAAAGACGTTTATTTTACTGCAATGCTACCTATACACTAAGTGAATTCTTTGTATTCAGAGACTGACGAGCTGGCTTCATACCATTCTTCTCCATACATCTGTCTGACCTGGACATCTATACACAAATTTACCACATTTACATAAAAACTGCAGCGAATACAAGGAAATCAAGATGTCAGCGCCTAGGAGTCTGTATCAGGTTTTTAATTATCATTTGTGTTTGTAACCACCATGTGGCTCTTTATGACTAGCAGTCTCCTGCTATTTCTACCTCATTTATTTCACAGTTCAAGCTTCCTTCCAGGCTTTGGAGCCATACAGAGGGTCCCTCAACATTCACCTAGAAGTATATTCTTTCACTTCAGACTGCGCTGAGAACACAGTTAGGAAACTAGAAAACTTAGAGGAAGTTAAAACTGCCTCCTCCCAGGATAATGCAAAGGCTTCCTGCTTTACCTCTGCATTATTTAATGGTCAATCCCAAGAATTGAACCCACGAGAATGTTGTAGTTTCCTATCCCAGAACTATTTTAGGGTTCCTTTCACTGCTATAAAACTGTGGTTGAAAATAATGGGTAGAGTTCCTTCCATTTCATAATTCTATGAAGTTACATTCAATTAAAATTCTTTCCACTTTTTTCCCCTCTGTCACATCATTAGCAACACTTTTGTGTCTTACGAAAACTTAATCCTATTCAGTTTATGATATACATATATATATATATATATATATATATATATATATATATCATACTTCCAATTGCTCAGGCAGTGTCTTGGCAGATTATTTTATTTTAACTAAATATTCAGGCACATTAAATAGTTTCTTAAAAGAAGTTTTTCTTCTGTATTTTGCTGTGTCAAAAAAATATCTTGACACTTAAAACCAAAAACCTTATGCATTAGAAGTAAGTTAGTACAGGAGGCAAATGGTTGGGTGGGAAATGCCTTAGAATGTCTGAAATTTGCTTTTATTCTTGGCTGGTCCTTAAAGAGACAGTGTCGAGTAGATGGAGCTCTATGTACTGTAAGACAAGAGATATCTACATGGAACAATACAGGCAGGCAATGACGGTTGAGGTGTGACTACCAGCAGTTTATAGAAAAATTCTACTGGCTAAACCTCAGACTCTAAATAAACCCTGAATGTGTGTGTGTGTGTGTGTGTGTGTGTGTGTGTGTGTGTGTGTGTGTGCGCGCGCGCGTGCGCGCAGTGGGGATGGCTTCCCCTCTGTCTTGGACCTTTGTCCAGATTAGCCCAAAGAGCCTCACATTTCTTCAACACTGGAGGCATACAGCTGTGACTGTTGATCAGGGAGCCTCTAAGTGTGGGAACAAGGACTTTTTGCTTGACAGTCTCTAGAGACTTCATATCTCAAAACATATCAGGAGTGAAAGCTGTCTTAGGTGCCATAGAGTCCAAGAACAGATCCAAAGGTAGAAAGTCTCTGTTCTACTTTATAGAGAGTAGCCTGAACTCAGAAAAGAGTCTGGCTCAAGAAGCCACATACCCACAAAGGTTTTTGAGAGGAATTTCTCTAAAGTGTAGGTAGCTAAAGTGCTATGAAAAGCTGATAAGGGTTAATTTGTTTTCTGACAATGACCATAGCAACTTTAATGTATTCAACAGACACATGAAAAAGTAAGTATGAATTCATTGTTGCTTTTTTAATATTCTGCTATAGATGTATCATGGCAATCCAATGATGATGGTTACATTATTCCTCCCAATACACATCAACCCCAGTATAAATCTTCTTAATTTCATTATTTTTCACATATAATGAATTAGCCTTCATAGTACTTGCAGATTTGAAGTTTAGATATCTGTCCTTCGTGAAACTCATCCTAGTGATTTGCCCATCTAGATCACTCTTGGTCAAGAAACTTGTTTCTATTCTTCATTATACACTGCTATTAGCTAGGTTTTTCACACCTAGAAAAATCATAAACAGATATAAAATGAATCAATTATCTGCATGGCATTCTAAAAAGGAATAGAAAGTAGGTTAAACGGTAAGGCTATTTCTCATGTATCTATTTATTACAATGCAAGTTAATATAGAATAACCCAGTAAATAAATATCGAATTTACTTTCTCCTCCTAAGTACCATCTTAGCAAATTGTATTAGTCAAGGTTCTCTAAAGCAACTGACAAAATGCATGTATAGTCCAAAGAAACTGTATCAGATTGGCTTGCATGATATAGGGCACATCATCTATCAATGGCTGTCTGTATGTTGGAGAGGTTGAGAACTGTTCCAGAAGTGTAGAAACCTGAGCAGTACCAATCTAGCATTCTAAGCTTGGAGGATTCCTAGAAACCCGGTGGTCTTTACTCCATGTCATTGGACCAAAAGGCTGGGTTCCAGTAAAGGATGGCTGCAGCCGAAGCAGCAGCAGAGTAGATGCACTTGCCAGCCAAGCGTGAAGGCAGGCAGGGATAGCATCACTACCTGTCCCTCAGACCTCTTCCTATCTGGACCTCTGGAAGATCTTGCCCACCATAGAAGAGTGTAGAAGAGCTCCACCTAATAGTCCTTCCAGGAAATACCCTCTCATACCACGAAGCATATCCCTTACTCTTTTCTAATGGAATCGAGTTAACAACCAAGATTAACCATAATACAAATATATACGCTAGCCAAATAATTCCACTTTTCAATGTGCTTCTAATTCCTGATCAACTCTAACTTTCCAATTTAATATTCTACCAAGACATGTTTGTAGAACAGAAATTACAATATATTCTTTTTTCATACACACTATTTATGAGAAGACATTATTGAAAGTGAAAACATTTGAGTCTATTAATGTTAGACTTTTATGTTTGTTTATTTTCAGAGAGAAAAAACAACACAATGGTTTTGTGTATTTATTTATTTGTGTGCGTTCCACACCTTTTTGGGGTAAGGGAGTAGGGGCATGCCCTGGTTAGCATCAATATTGACAGCTGCCTTTGAAGCCTTAACTCCAATCCCAAGTGTTGAAAGACTAGAGGCTGACAGATGTGAAAAGCTTCTATCCCAGGATTTTACTGAAACTAGCTTGGGGGCATATGAGGCATAAGGAATCCAGTTTCATGAACTACAAGCCATCCACAAGGTTTCTTATAGATCATCACTATACAAAATCTGGATCCTCTTGTCCTGGTGGCAACCCTTAGGGCTGTTCTGGACAGCAAGGGAGCCCCAGACATATTTGCCAGTAGCAGCGTCCAGCATGGTCTGTTTTCAGGCTATGTTGACTTTGACCTGCACAGATTCTACTTGGGTCCCATTGAGCTTAGCAACAACTTTATCTGCAGAATCTGTCTTCTTATAGGTGACGAAGGCACAGTTTCAGGATGGATCCACGGATAGGTCTATGATATTTCCAAAGGGAGAGAGGGTGAGGAGGGTGAGTGTCATGTCCTCTCCATACACATACAGAGTGTTCCCCTTCCAAGGAGCCTCCGTTCGGGGAATGAGTCTGACCTGTGGAAAGGACCCTCTAGGTCGATCCTGCTCCCGGTCTCTGTCTTTGGCTTTGTCCTGTTTTCTGTCTTGATCCAGGTCTCTGTCTTGCTCGTTGTTCCGGTCCCTAACTCAGCTGAGGTCATGCCTTCAATCCTGGTTGCAGCTCAGGGAGGGAAGGCTGAGGATCTGGCACCACTATGTTCTTCATAGCTCCAGTCAACGCCCCAAGGTGGGCCATCATCAGCCCTGGGAGCCTCTGCTTCTTTTCCATCTTGTCTCAGTTCCCGAAGCTGATCACTAGAAGACACAAAGCTTTCATACAGAGATTTCCTCTGGGGACCTCTGGATGGCTCCTGTAGGTCGTCATCAGCAGACATACTCCTCTGGAATGACAGGGAGGTGGGGAGAGGCCCCTTCTCCGCGTCCTTTAACTTCCCTTCCAGGGTCCAAGAACGTATGAAGCCTGAGTTCTTAAGTTTCTAATTCACATTGCTAAAGGTATTTCAGGTTCATTAAGACAGAAGTGACTTCCACCGATTGGAGACATTATATCAACTATAGATCTCTGGGTACAAATTCTTTCCTGGATTCCATTACCTTTATTCTGATACTGGCTATTTAGGCCATCTTTGACAGGAAACAGCAGACTTCTATTATTTTATTGGGAAGTTTTTATTTCCCATGGGGTAATAGATTTTAGGAAACAAATTAGAGAGCATTTCTAAATTTTGTTTTCATTCTTCACCTGGGGAGATCTCTCTGTTTCCTGCAAGACTCCTGGGACATTTTTCGTTAGACTCGTGCTGACTCTACAGTGCAAGGAAGAATCCTTGACATTTAATAAATACTGTGGAAATTGGCGTCTGGATAAGAAAGAGATTATTTTCTTTCTGTGTTTTCTCATTTCATGCTACACCTTTTGTTAAAGCACCTACAGTATTAGGCTAGTCCCCCACAGGCTGCACATTTCAATGATTGTCTGCCCAGGAGCTAACTGATAGAAACTGCTCTCTAGGTAGCAGATTATTAGTGTATATAGTCTAAAATGAGAAGCGAGGAGGGTGTCATTGAGGAAAACAAGCCAAATATTTGCTGCATCAAAATACACAGTTGAAAAATCAATTAGCTGATTGGTTCATACAGATTTGTAAAGCTAGTGCAAATATGATTAGAAATATTTCACTTTCAGACAAAGTTTCATTATCCATATAAACATAGGTTTCATATGGAGTGTCATGACTTACAGATAGTGTTTGAGTGAACTCCTCCCACACTTCCTTAGGTGTACTCTACATTCCAGAATTTGCTTCTTGGCAATTGAAATATTAATATTTAAGAAGAGAACCTGATTCACATGTAATTTCTGTCACAGGTGGTAGAAACAGGATTGGCAAAGAATCTATTGGCTAGTTCATTTTGTTCATTGCCAACCTGGTATTTGTTAAAAGTCATCTTCTGAAGAACTTATAGAGTCAATGCTAAGTATCATATATAACTTTCAATTTTATACAGAGATTATATATGGATATAAACTTTGTATTTTATTGCATGCTTTGTTTTAAGTTTGTGTTTTAATGTTGAACCATCCTGATATTAAAATGATTCAAAATTTTAATCCATAGAATTGCAAACATGAAACAGTGTCTTAGTTTCTTTACCAGTTGCTACAATAAAATACTCTAACATCAGCACTTTAAGGGAGGAAGGATTTATTTTGGTTCACAGGATCAAGTGATAGTCCATCATGACAGGGAACTCACAGCGGCAGGAGTCTGAAGAATCTGGACATGTTACATCTGCTGTTAGAAACCAGAAAGTGACAAATCCTTCTGCTCAGCTCAGTTAGTGCTGGGCCCACCCAGGCCATGAATTGGTGCTGCTCAGTTTCAGGAGGGTCACTCTGATCCACCATATGATCCTGCACCAACATTCCATCCCAGCTCATTCCTGATTCTTCCAGGTTGACAACTGAAATGAAGCATAACAAGTTGTAACCCATTTTTTTGTTCTATTTTACTATCAAATATTCACTATTCTACTGTGGCCATAATCATTTATTGTTAAGTTTTTGATGTTACTACTTTAGATTTTACAGTTTTTCCTTTATTGTGGCCATAACATATAATTTACACTCCTGTAGCTTTAAGCATAGAATACAGCGTTGCAGACTCTCATTACAACTGCTGCACATCTGTAAAACTTCTCGCCTTGCTTCCATGACTCTTTATACCCACATCCTTTTATTCCTCCAGCCCTACCCTCTTTACTCTGATTTTGCATGTCTGTTTTAAACACAGTATCCCAGTGAAGACACGCACTGCTCTACAACAGACATGCACTCCTCAGTGTCCTCACATCCACCCATATTATTATACTGATGGGACATCCTTCTTTATGTTGGTTTTGACTGTACTTTGTGTGTCCTTTCTGTTGTTTTTCTTAAAAAAAAACTCTTTTATTCATTTATTATACATGAGTACACTGTAGCTGTCTTCATACACACCAGAAGGGAGCATCAGATCCCATTACAGATGGTTGTGAGCCACCATGTAATTGCTGGGAATTGAACTCAGGACCTCTGGAGAAGCAGTCAGTGTAATTAACCACTGAGTCGTCTCTCCAGCTCCTTCTTTTGCTTTCTTAGATGACATATATGTGTGTAATTTATATTACATTATTATATCAGACAATTTCAAATAAGTCTCTGAGCTCTGTATCTAGAGAAAAGCATTTGACTAGGATCTCTAAAAATAACATGTCACTCACAGTAGAAAATATTGTACATTGTATCATGTAGTATTTAAAGGCTGAACAGAATGGTGGACAGTATAAACAGTGTAAGTTTATACCTGTATATAAATACTCATTGAATTTTTAGGAGGTAGGATCACATCCTTAGTTTTTTTTATTTTGTCACATTTCAAAATTCATTATGGAAACATCTCTAAGTGAACTGGTAGGGTTCTAGCTTATTATTTTTAATAATTACATAATATCCTTATAATTTTCATAGCCATTCTTCTACTTACAGAAATACCTTTCATTTCCTCCTCTTTAACTGGATACCTTTCTATTCATTTTATTAAGCAACAATATTCTTTTATTTTTATTTTGGTTTGATTTTTGAGACTGACTGACTTTGCCAACCAGAAGATCCACTAAAACTTTTTATGTTTTATCTGGCCTGGAATTCAATATGGCCTCCATAAACCAAAATATTCTATTGAGAGATAGACAAATTTTAGCTATGAAATGTTCAAAGATAAACTAATAAAAACATGTGTTAAGGAAAAAGTATGCCATAAATATGCAAAGCCAACATATTCTAACACCCCATGTTCATAAATTTAAAGGAGGTTATTAATCTTTTTGATAATGGCAAACCTAAAATACAAAATATCAAAAATAAATAATACAAAATATCAAAAATAAATAAAATTTTAAATCATAAATAATATTAAAAGAAATATGACTGGAGGCTAGAGTGATAGATGGCTTAGCAGTTAAAACCATGTTCCTTCTCTTGCAAAGGGTCCAAGTTGGATTCCTTCCACCCACATTAGGGAGCTCACACAACCACTTATAACTCCAAGTTCAAGACAATTTGACACGTCTGGCCTTTGTGGGCACATGCACTTATGTGCACATGCCTACACATAAACACACATACTTATAGACATAATTACAAATAATAATAATAAACAATTTTTATAGATAAAGTAAGATCTAAGCAAACAGTACCACCACAGTTCTGGTGAGGGAGCTCTACGTTCCCTGGAAACAAAGCTGTTTTGGTCCTCACACACTGCCTTGTTGGAAGGAAGCAAACAACTTTGTAGAAAACCAAGCTTTTGTTGTCACGATAGACCAACGTACAATGAACACTACTCCATAGTCAAACTTGAACATACACAAAACATAAACGACAGCAATAATAATAAAAGCCCCAGTAGCTCTTCACCTGCTAATTAGATCGTTGACAGCTGCCACCTCCTCTTCAGTGGCAGGTTTTGTCTTACTTTGGTGCTTCTACCTTATGACTACCATAGAGAACAAAGTTTCTTCTCAAGAATTTCTTCTGCTGGCTTAGAGCATATAGCCTAGTTTCCTTCAATCCTCTACAGTGTTTAAGATTAATACTACAAGAGTTCCATTTGGATATTCTGGAATATTCTGGTTCAGTCTGGCTCCCTGTGACACATGTTCTCCTTTGCTTCAAATGGCCATATATCAAGTGTATTAAACTTCAGGCAGCTTCTTGTGGTCAATATCTAGAATTAAGTAAGATATAGTATCATAGTTATAAAATCATAATTTCCTTTATGCTGGAAAGCAATTAAACAGTCCTTCTTTTATGTCTGTTACAGACTAGAGTTTAGTCAAAATTATCTTGAACTTCATATATAAATAAAATTATACACCTGAGAATAGTACTTTAAAAAAATAATGTATAAACAAAAGGAAAAATGTAAATGAAAGGGTCTCCGTGGTGACAGAACTTTGAGTATATTTATCACTGTGGTTAATATATGAGACTTCCTCTATGATGATGTTGCATAGAGTTAAATACATGTGTACATTCACAAGTATAGTAAAAGCAGGAAAATCTGAATTAAATGTATTCATTACACCAATGTCAATATCCTGGATGTGACGCTATACTGCAATTAATGAGAATTCCACTATTGGTGAAAAGCTGATGAACTATGTAAAGATATCTCTGTATTATTTCTTGTACTTCTGTGTGAACTTTAAGTTTCATTAAAACTTCTAATCAAAAATGTTAAAGAATATCAAGGTCTATAAGGAAATTTATATTATTTCAGTATATGTTTTACTCAAAATCTGTGAATATAAGCAATAGAATTTTGTGAAAATAAACATATCAATAGACTAAACTATGATATTTAGAGCTATATCAATATATTCATTATTATCCATACACATTCATAAAGATTTTCAACTCAAATGCCCTTACTTAGATCACTGAATAGTTCTGAAAACGTCCAGCACACTATATATGACACATGACCTATTTTTGTCTTTCAATTACTTAAGTACTCTAAGATGATATATTTCAAAGAACAGTAAGCAGCATTTGCTCCATCAAAGTAATTTAATTATATTATTAAAATCTATTCATATGTCTAAATTATACTTTTTTAATGAGAAATATATTTTATATAGGTTTGATAGAAACCTATACAATCCATGCTTTTAGTTAAATATTGGAAAACCGTGTCTAATTATAAAACAAACAAACAAATAAAGAACACTTCCTGATATTGTACAAAGCAAAGGATAATTTCTCAATCAAAGTACCATATACCCTCATGAGAGGATAAAGGATAGTTCACTTTAAGGGCAAAGTGCTGGTCTTCTAGTCGCCACTATAGAATTTTGGATAAATTCCCTATCTAATGGCCTTTTCCAAAGACTGCCTTAGCTCCAGGAAGTGAGTTTCTTGTTCTGCTCTGTTACCATTAATCTTGATTTCGTTAATTATTTTCAGCTGGTCTCCTTAATCCTCTTAATTACAGCTTCTTCAAACTTTACCCCTTTGTACTTTATTTGCACTATTATCAGATCATTTCATTATCAATTATCTGTAAAATTAGTTCTTAAATTATTCTTGGTTTTTAATAACTTACTGTTCTCACCCATCAACCTTTCTAAATCAAAGGTAGTATTTTTAGGTACATTTCTTATTCTCTTTCCCAGGGCTATTAATCAAAGGCCACAATGAGTCTTTTCTCCCAAATTCTGTGAAATATCCAATCTCTTCACAGTCCCAGCCTCTTCTATTTCTTTCCTCTTTCTCTTCCTTCTTGTCTGCCATTTTTCCAGACTTCTCTTTTACCCTCCTCTCTCCCTTCCTTTCTTTTATTTCCTCCTTTCAATCCTTTCTTCCTTGCTTACTTTCTTTTCCTCTTTTTCTGGTACTCCTACCACAAAACCCTCTCTTTTAACTATGGTCCCTGTGGGTTTATTATGGCTTACTTTGCCTGCATATGATTATGAAATATTGCATAGCCCTAGTATTGGCAACTCAGTCTTAGTAATGTCCTTTTAAAGTTAACAGGTATCAAAAGGCTGACATGTTTTAAGTTGTTTGAGACTTCCAGTATGGCCAAATATGTTGTCAATACAATTATATACTCTATGTTCTGCCCAACTTTGAATAATTTGTTTATTGAGCAAATGGAAAATCAAATACCTAACACCTTCTAGGCAATGTTTTAGATTTTACGCAGTTAAAAGTGTTTACCAAACAAATGTTTGCTCGTCATATATATTAACTCACAATTTTAAGCACAGGTACAGTGAAACCCCCAAACTCTATAATTAGACCACTCTATAATTAGAGAGACAGTTTATTTGGGCCTGAGAACTTCTAGTTTATCTCTCAACGGTGTAGGAAGAAAATAGTGGCTGGCAGGAAAAACCTTGTCAGTTAGCTGAGTGAGGCTGTACAAGCCACAACATCCTGGGATTTAGCACAGGGGCTTTGATCTGTTGCACGCTGTTTGAGTTAATCAGGAACTAGATGTCTGTTGCCTTAGGTAGCTGACAATTAGGGGAAGACAGGGAATTAATGGCTTATCCTAACTCCTGACAAACAAAACCACCTTCACAAGAATTCTGGGGAATGCTAAATTTAGTGGGGTTTTTGGTGGGTGTTGTTGTTGTTGCTGTTGTTTGTTTGTTTGTTTGTTTGTTTTATGCGACAGCAGCTACTTGAGGTAGGAGGTGTCTGCTTTGGAACTAACACCAATCAGTTGTTTGAGTAAACAACTTGTCTCTATTTATGAGAGACAAGTTGAGCAAGTGAGGATGTGAAAGAACAGATGCACTTTAGAAAAAGTCTGGAATCATTTGGAATACAGTCCCTCTAGTGGAGCATACCTATTAGTCAACAACCCAGAACCTTTTTACTAAGTAGAACACAAGGGGAAAGATAGTCACAGTAGGAGTTTCCTGTAGGTGAACAACCTCAGGCTTTCCTGAAGGGGGAAGCTGCAGTCACTATTTCTACCCATCATTCACAAACACTCGTAATTACACACGTGGTAAATATTCACACTTGGACCAGAGGGAGGGTTTGTCATTCCTCAGAACCTCCCTCATAAGTAAGGGGAATGCTGTACCATCTGCATGTGTCTGAGGCATGGATGCTTAATGTGGCTGTGCCCATATCAAACAATCCAGTACCTTATCTACTCTTACACATTCACTCAGTCTTCCTTGGCTTCTTATATCTTCACTCCATCTTGACATTGTGTCTCATCACTTAGGGACCCCATCCATAAAGTCCAGAGCTCTCAATCTTTGGAAAAATAGTTGTAGAAAAGACATAATAATAAATAAACCTCTAAACTAAAAGGTCGAAGCAGCCTGAAGGCTCTAACTCCTGGGATTTCTCAGCTGTCAACCTTCTTCAATATTGCCTCTATTGAAAGAGTCACCCTTCACAGGTTCATCTTCATTGTTAGCATCTCACAACCAGTGGTTGTTTCACAGGAAGGACCATTCTGAGTGTCATTCAAGGTTTGCGGCCTTGTGTGGATTTTCTTTGAAACTGCATTATCTTCTTTTGCTTGATTCAGTCTTCTCCCCTGTCTTCCAACAGATGTTTGTTCCTAAAGCACCATTTAATACATATCTGATATTTTAGACTGTCTCTCATATGGAGCAATCTGACACACATAATAGATGCTAAACTCTATTTCAGACCCTGCTTCCTTGGGATTGTGACCTAAGGCATTCTACAATTTAAGCAAAATTTTAGTCTGCTAAGTACTAAGAACAGAAATTTGGTAAGAGGGAAATTCTATAGTAATACAGAGGGGTAAAAGAAACATATCTTTTATAGTTTTAAGTTATAAACCAAAAAAAATGCCAATTTCCATTCCAGCAAGATAATTATTTAAAAGCTAGACAAAACACACACACACACACACACACACACACACACACACACAGAGAGAGAGAGAGAGAGAGAGAGAGAGAGAGAGAGAGAGAGAGAGAGAGAGAGAGAGAAAACAAAAACTCTAATAGACCCATAAGCAAAGTCTGGAAACAACACTATATACCATTCAGGATGTGTATGATGGTTATGTTAACTGTCAATTTGACTGTATCTAGCATCACTGGAAAATGGGCCTTTGGGAACTATCTTGATTGTATTACTTGAGATGGATAAACTTATCCCCTATGTGTGGCTCTATGTCCTAGCTGACTGCAATGGAAAATGAAAACTGATCAGAAATGTACGTTCTCTTCTGTTTCATGGCTGTGGATAAGATGTATGCCTATGTGCTTCAATCATCTCTGTCAAGAAGCTTGTCACCTGCCTAGAGCTGACAGGACTTTGTACCCAAATCCCAAGGAGGAGAGAGCTGGTCTCTCAGAAGTGCAGACAATACTGAGAGCACAGGCGAGATCACCACTTCTTCTTCTTCTTTTTTTTTTCTTTTTTTTCTTTTTTTCAGAGCTGGGGACCGAACCCAGGGCCTTGCGTTTGCTAGGCAAGCGCTCTACCACTGAGCTAAATCCCCAACAGATCACCACTTCTGTTCACATTTCTGGCCCAAGAAGAACCTGCCTGGAGCCCTCTGGATACAGGAACCTAGGAGTAGTCAGAGACAGAATCCTTCTGGTCTCTGCCTGTGCCCAGAGCTGAGAGCCAGTAGTTTCCAGGAACGCTGACAAACCTAAGAGCAGAGGTAAGGACCACCACTTCTGCTCCGGGGGAACTGCACGGAGTCCTCAGGACACAGGAACCAGGAGAAGTGTCTGGCACAGGGTCCTTCTAGTTCCTACCTGCACACAGATCTGATCCTGTGACACAGCTCTCTGTACTCAGATTCTGCTGGGAGAAAGGTAGTCTCCAGGAGTGCTGACACACAGGCTTACAGGAGGGTCAAGCCACTATCAGAGACAGCAAGACCAGCTAACACCAGAGACAACCAGATGGCAAAAGGCAAGCAAAGTAATCTAAGCAACAGAAACCAAGACTACTTGGCATCATCAGATTGACACAACTGTCAGAGAAAATGTAAAACCCAAAAGCTCCTAACCCAAAACATCCAGGAAATGCAGGACACAATGAGATCAAACCTAAAGATAAAAGGTACATAAGAGAGTGAAGATTTGTAACTTAAAGGGCCAATAAATATCTTCAACAAAATTATAGAAGAAAACTTACCAAACCTAAAGAAAGAGATGTCCATAAACATATAAGAAGCCTACAGAACTCCAAATAGATTGGACCATGTAATGGATTGCATATGCTTGGCCCAGGGAGTGGCATTATTAGAAGATGTGCCCTTGTTGTAGGAAGTGTGTCACTGTGGCAGTGGGCTTGGAGACCCTCCTCCTAGTTGCCTGAGGATACTCAGTCTGCTCCTGGCTTCCTTCGGGTGAAGAAGTGTAACACAGCTCCTCCTGCACCCTGCCTTCCTAGATGCTGCCATGCTCCCTCATAATGGACTGAACCTCTGAGCCTGTAAGCCAGTCCTAATTAAATGTTGTCCTTTATAAAACTTGCATTGATTAAGGTGTCTGTTCACAGCAATAAAACCACAAGACAGACCAGAAAAGAAATTCCTCCCATCACATAAAAGTCAAAACAACAAATGCACAAAACAAAGAAAGAATATTAAAAGCAGTAAAGGGGAAAGGTCAAGCAACATAAAAAGGCAGACCTATCATAATTATAACAGACTTCTCACCAGAGACTAAAACACCAGAAGATCCTGGACAGATGTCATGCAGGCCCTAAGAGAGAGCCCAGGCTACTGTATCCTGCAAAGCTCTCAAATAACATAAATGAAGAAACCAAAACATTCCATGACAAAGCCAAATTTACACAATATCTTTCCACAAATCCAGCCCCACAAGGATAATAGATGGAAAACTCCAACACGAGGAGAGAAACTATACCCTAGAAAAAGCAAGAAAGTAATCTTCTTGCAAGAAATCCAAAAGAAAAAAATCACACAAACATAATTCCACCTCTAAGACCAATCACTAATCATTATTATCTCTTAATATCAATGGACTCAATTTCCCAATAAAAAGACATAGACTAGCAAACTGGATACGTAAAGAGGACCCAGCATTTTGCTGCACACAGGAAGCACTCCTCAGTGACAAAGACAGACACTACCTCAGAGTAAAAGGCTGGAAAATAATTTTCCAAACAAATGTTCTAAAGAAACAAGCTAGGACAGTCATTATAACATCGAATAAAATCGACTTTCAACCAAAAGTTATCAAAAAAGATAAGGAAGGACACTTCATATTCATCAAAAAAGATGAACTCTCTACCCTGAATATCTATGCTCTAAATGCAAGGGCACCTGCATTTATAAAAGAAACCATACTAAAGCTCAAAGCACACACATTACACCTCACACAATAGTGGGAGAGTTACAACAGCCCATTCTCAGCAATGGACAAATCATGGAAACAGAAAATAAACAGAGACACAAAGAAATAAACAGATGATCTGAACCAAATGGATTTATCAGATATCTATAGAACATTTATTTCATCCTAAAACATAAGACTATACCTTCTTCTCAGCACCTCATGGTACCTTCTCCAAAATTGACTATATTGGCCACAAAACAAGCCTTAACAGATACAGGAAAATTGAAATAATCCCATGGATCCTATCATATCACCATGGAATAAGGCTGGTCTTCAATAACAGAAAAAGACAGAAAGCCCACATACACATGGAAACTGAGCAATGCTCTACTCATTGATAAGTTGATTAAGGAAAAAATAAAGAAAGATATTAAAGCTGTTTTAGAATTTAATGAAAATGAAGGCACATAATATCCAATCTTATAGGCCACAGTGAAAGCCATGTTAAGAGGAAAACTCATAGCTCTGAGTGCCTACAAAAACAACTGAAGAGAGCATACACTAGCAGGTTGACAACACACCTAAAAGCTCTAGACCTAGACCATAAAGACGCAAATGCACCCAAGAGGAGTAGAAGGCAGGAAATAATCAAACTCAGGACTGATATCAACCTAATAGAAAAAAAGAGAACTATATAAAAAATCAACAACACCAGGACCTGGTTTTTTGAGAAAATCAGCAAGATAGATAAATCCTTAGCCAGACTAACCAGAGGACACAGAGATAGTATCTAAATTAACAAAATCAGAAATAAAAAGGGAGGCATAACAACAGAATTTGAGGAAATTCAAAAAATCATAAGGTCCTACTACAAAAGCCTATATAAAACAAAACTAGAAATTCTGGATGAAATGGACAATTATCTAGACAGATACCAGGTACGAAAGATAAATCAGGATTAGATAAACAATCTAAATTGTCCCTAAAGAATACAAGCAGTTATTAAAAGTCTCCCAACCAAAAAAAACCCAGCTCCAGATGGATTTAGTGGAGAATTTTATGAAACCTTCCTAGAAGACCTTATACCAATACTTTCCAAACAATTCCACAAAACAGAAACAGAAAGTGCACTACCCAATTCAGTCTAAGACACCACAATTACTCCTATACCTAAACCACACAAAGACCCAACAAAGAAAGAGAACTTCAGACTAATTGCCCTTATGAAATTAAATGAAAAAAATACTCAATAAAATTCTAAACCTAAGAATACATCAACACAATCATCCATTATGATCAAGTAGGCTTCATCCCAGGGATGCAGGGATGGTTCAATATGTGGAAATCCATCAACATAATCCACTATGTAAACAAACTCAAAGAAAAAAAAAACACATGATCATCTCATTAGATGCTGAGGGAGCATTTGAAAAAATTCAACACTCCTTCCTGTTAAAAGTCTTGGGAAGATCAGGAATTCAAGGCCCATACCTAAATATAGTAAAAGCAACATACAGCAAACCAGTAGCCAACATCAAACTAAATGGAGAGAAACTTGAAGCAATCCCACTAATATCAGGGACTAGACAAGGCTGCCCATTCTCAGCTTCCTATTCAATATAGTACTCAAAGTCCGAGCTAGCACAATCAGACAACAAAAGGAGGTCAAAGGGGTACAAATTGGGAAGGAAAAAATCAAAATGTCAGTATTTGCAGATGATATGATATTGTACTTAAATGACCCCAAAAGTTCTACCAGAGAACTACTAAGGTGATAATCAACTTCAGCAAAGTGACTAGATCTAAAATTAACTGAAATAAATCAGTAGCCTTCCTCTACTGAATGGATAAACAGGCTGAGAAAGAAATTAGTGAAATGACACCCTTCACAATAGTCACAAATAACATATAATACCTTGGTGTGACTCTTACTAAGCAAGTGAAAGCTCTGTAGGACAAGAACTTCAAGTCTCTTAAGAAAGAAATTGAAGATCTCCAAAGATAGAAAGATATCCCATGCTCATAGATTGGCAAAATCAATATTCTAAAAATGGTCATCTTGCCAAAAGCAATCTATAAATTCAATGCAATTCGCATCAAAATTCCAACTTAATTCTTCATAGAGTTAGAGCAATTTGCAAATTCATTTAGAAGAACAAGAAACCCAGGATATTGAAAACTATCATCAACAATAAAAGAACTTCTGGGGGAATCACCATCCCTGACCTCAAGCTGTATTACAGAGCAATTGTGGTAAAAATTGTATGGTATTGGTACAGAGAAATGCAGGTAGATCAGTGGAATAGAATTGAAGACCCAGAAATGAACCCACACATCTATGATCACTTGATCTTTGACAAAGGAGTTAAAACCATACAGTGGAAAAAAAGATAGCATTTTCAACAAATAGTACTAGTTTAACTGGCAGACACCATGTAGACGAATGCAAAATCAATCTACTCTTAAAGCCCTGTGCAAAGCTGAAGTCCAAATGCATCAAGGACCTCCATATTAAATCAGATACACTCCAACTAATAGAAGAAAAAGTGGGGAATAGCCTAGAACACATGGGCACAGGGGAATATTTCCTGAACAGCACACCAATGGCTTATGCTCTAAGATCAAGAATTGCCAAATGGGACTTCATAAAATTGCAAAGCTTCTGTAAGGCAAAGGACAAAATAGCAACCAACTGATTGGGAAAGGATCTTTACCAACCCTACTCTGATAGAGGGCTAAGATCCAAAATATACAAAGAACTCAAGAAGTTAGATGCCAGAGAGCCAAATAACTCTATTTAAAAAATGGCGTACAGAGCTAAACAATTCTCAGCTGAGGAATATTGAATAGCTGATAAGTACATAAAGAAATGTTCCCCATCCATAGTCCTCAGTGAAATGCAAATCAAAACAACCCTGAGATTCCACCTCATACCAGTCAGAATGACTAAGATTAAAAACTCAGGTGACAGCAGATGCTGGCAAGGATGTGGAGAAAGAGGAACACTCCTCTGTTGGGATTGCAAGCTGGTACAACCACTGTGGAAATCATTCTGGAGTTTCCTCAGAAAAATGGACATTGCACTACCTGAGGACCCAGCTATACCACTCCTGCGCATATACCTAAAAGATACTCCAACATATAACAAGGTCACATGCTCTACTATGTTCATAGCAGCCTTAATAGCCAGAATCTGGAGAAGAAAAAAAAATAAAACACATGTCCTTCAACAGAGGAGTGGATACAGAAAATGTGGTATATCTACATAATGAGTTACTACTCAGCTATTGAAAACAATGACTTCATGAATTCATAGGCAAATTGATGGAACTAGAAAATATCATCCTGAGTGAGGTAACCCGATCACCAAAAAGCACAAGTGGTATGTACTCACTGGTAAGTGGATATTAGCCTAAAAGCTTGGATTACCCAAGATACACTCCACAGACCACATGAATCTCAAGAAGAATGACCAAAGTGTGGATGCTTCAGTCCTCCTTAAAAGGGGGAACAAAAATATTCATAGGAGGAGGTATGGAGACAAAGTTTGGAGCATGGACTGGAGGAATGATCATTTAGAGCCTGCCCTACCTGGGGATCTATCCCATATACATACAGCCACCAAACCCAGATAACATTACTGATGCCAAGAAGTGGATGCTGACAGGAGTCTGATAGAGCTGACTCCTGAAAAGCCATCAGTTACCCAAAACCAAGAATTTTGGTCGTCTTCCTAACATTCGTTGTTTGCCACGGCAATTGAAGAGAAAGCAGCATCAGATGTATATTTGTCATGTTGTAAAAGTATTTTGCCCTTTTTACACTTTTTGCTAATCAATTTTTAATGATTTTGATTCATCTTTATATCTTATACTCATTGAAAATTTTCTTTCATAACATGGACCAAAGGCAATTACCAAATAAAATAATAACATTGCAAAACATAATACTCCAAATGGTTCCAGCTCACTGAGAAAAATAAAATATGGAATTGTGTATGTATTTACATATTTTGCTCATAATCACTGTATAATTCCTTTTCACTCAAGAGATTAGGTCAATTATTTTGTTACTTAAATCAAACTACCTTAGTTGAAAGGACCATTTGTCAAAATTACTTTTCAAGTCAGTATAAAACCAACCAATTTCAGCTGCCATTTTATGAGCAAAATTCTGATCTAATCTTCTACTCTCACATTACTCTTCTGAACATAACTAAAACCTTTCTAATTCTGGCACCCTCCTGATTTACAATGGGTTAACGATGCCTAGAGCCTGTATGTGAAGCTGTCACCCTAAGTGCAGGATTAATATGGAACACAGCCACACAGTTGTCTTAGTGTCAGTGAACTGTTGACAGGCAAACAAAAAGGTCCATAAGTACTAGAAAACCTGGATTAATCATTCTATTATCTGCTTTTGTGTTTGATGGATACTTTGTTTTGTTTTGTTTCTGTTTTGTTTTACAGACTCAACTAAAACAAATGTGTGGTCAAGTTTAAAACTCCTTTGATGGAACATTTATCTATCAGCTGTTGGTAGCTTGACACTTTCTCATACACTGTGTTTGGATCAATGTGTAGCAATTTATGGTCAGTGATCAGATTTGGTGGTGGTGGGGTTACTCAAAAGGAAATTATTTGCTGTTATGAAATACCACTGATTCTACTAATTAGAATTAAAAGAAAAAAATGACTTTCCAAAATTCAACCTATAAAGTAATTTTAATGTGTAGGACATTTGCCTAAATGTATGAGAACTAAATCTTTGTAGCTGTCTCAGGGGTCTGAACTTCTGCTTAGATATAAAATACTGATGTGATTGTTAAGACTCTAAGGGATTGAATATAATTTGCATGTGAGAGCTTTGTTTCTCATGGTAATTATGAGTCTAGGAAAATAAAAGAATGCAGTCTCCGACAACCTAGGTATTAGATTCAAAAAGAAAGAATCTTTTTTAATTAATAAGAGATATGAAAAGGAAAATAATGTTTGACTATTGAACTGCCTATACAAAGAAAAATCAACAAACAGATTAATTGAAAAAGTTATTCAAACCACTTTGGGGACTCAGTTTGGGAGAAAGAAGAAAGGTGTGATTGACGTTTTGCCATTTAGCTAATTGCTTTGAAACTCTATTCATACAACACAGACACGTTGTTTCTTTTTGAGTATCACAAGGAATTCTTCACAATCTTACCCAGGTGGGAAACAGCATAGAATTAGCTAAACCATAATGAAGTATCTGTTTAGAACATTACAATAACCCTGTAAGTAAATTTGATATCAAGATTGTTGATATGCTAATATTCTATAAAACTAATGAAGATTTAGAAATTGTAACAAACAAGATGGAAACTCCAAAGCCTAGGAGAAATGGGGCAAGACACAAACAAGTTCTGATAACAACAAAGATTAAATACAAAGCAAAGATTAACTGTGCTTACTAAGTATGCCAGAGAAAAAATTAATAACTAATGCTTTATTTAAAACAAGAAGCAAGAATATTAATAAACGCAATTGCTACTAAGCAGCATAATGAAGTTCCATTAAGACTTGAAACTTATCTTCTCTCCTTCCTAATGAGGAGACTCTGAGAATGTAACATTCATTTACCTTCAGTCTCTTTTTCAATAAAACAATGCAAACACTAATATGCCGTACATAGATATAAGTTGGGATTAAAACTTTGATAAAGTATGGATAGTATATGTAGTTCTGAGAAAAAGAAAATTTACTCTAATATAAATTTTTATAATAAAACATAATAATAGCAAAATATAACTAAGTAGAAGATAAATGTATACTCAACAGTGTGTTAAGGATTCCAAGACAAGTAACTTAACAGACATTTGTGAGTTCCTGATTCTCTAGTTTATTGATTTGGTATAGAAATATTGTACTTTTCAATACATGCCACCAAATCCACATGCTGATGAACATATTTTATAAAACCTAGAGTGGCTTCTGCCTCTGGTTTGGGTGGTTCATTCATTCATTTGTTGTTGCTTGGGAGATTATCAATAAGTGTGTAACTGTTTAGTAAATACATATATTTCATCGAGTATTGATCTAGCAAAGATACAGAGAATTGTAGCAACAACTAAGTATAACTTTAAACTTAATGTTCCTCAGTTCTCTAGAGTTAACGCACAATTTAACAGAGACAATGCCTGTGTCCTCGTCATCACTTATGCCACCAGGCATCTTCCTAGTTACAAGTTGGATGCAGCCTATGAGTGGCCCGATCATTTATTTCTATTTGAGGACTCAAGTTTCACAGTCATTAGAAACCAGGACAGAAGTATGTTATCATAATGTTTCCTGGTAACACGTAAACATTATCTCTTGTGAGATAACTCTAGTATCGGATTCTTCTGTTTCAACAGGAAGCAACTTTTCAAATACATTGGGAGGTAGTAGCGTTTTAATTTAAATAAAAAATAACACTTAATATTCCTCAATACTAAATAACAAAAATTTTCTTTGCTGGTGCTTCTGTTTATACTAATATCTATCTTGTTGTTACAAACAGACATATATAACAATAATGCATTATAATCATTTAGAGATATTTTAAAAGAAAAAATATTTTCCACAAATCAAACATAGGTTCTAATACTTAGACTTAATATCCTTTAATTGTTTCAGAGAACTCAACATACCTAAAAATCTAACGCAAGGAAGCCCACTACTAAAGTGGTTGAGCGAAAAATGTCCTCTACAGCTTAGTGTTTTTGAAGAAGTGTTCCTCAGTTGGTGTCCCCTTTGGGAAGGTTTAGAAGGTCTAGTCTTGTCTTGGGAAGCATTTCACTGAGATCAGACTTTGAGATTAAAAGCTTCAACTTTTTCCAAGTTGCTCTTTTGTCTCTGTGCTCATGGATTGATAGGGACTCTCCTTCTGTCACCCCACATCTGGCACTGTGACTGTGCCACTGTTGCCATGCTGCCCTTGCTATTATAGACTCTCTCACTCTGCAATCATAAGCCCAAATAATCCTTTCTTCTACATGTTGCCTTAGTCATGCTGTTCTACCCCAACAGTGAAGAAATAATTAGAACGACTCTCAAGTCGGTGTAGATAATTATACAGCAGTTACTCACAGCCTTATCTACTGAGTCATGGACTTCAAGTTCTTACTGAGCACATTACCTTAAAGCCACAAACTGACACCTTAAAGCTATGTCCAAAACTGTATGACCGCCTCCACCAAATCTTCTTATTTCCCCAGACCTTACTTATCTTTCTTGCTCGAAACATTATTTGGCACAAGCTCTATACACTACTCCTTATCAATATCTCTTGCTTCAGCTCTCTTTGTATGCCAATCTTAACACCAATAGCTTCATAACACTTTATTATTTCATGTCTAGAATATATAAAGTACTAAATAGGCCCTCAGTTTTATTTTCCTCCTCTCTCTAATCTTTTCTGAACACAATTGCTTAATTTATCTTCCTAAAGAGACTGTCATATCATTCACTCTACTCAAAACTGCCTCATAGCTTCCCATTGCTCATTAAATATCGATCATGCACATCTCCCTGTTTATCATGTCTCTATGATCGAACCACAGTCGTTCTCCAATCTCCTCATGCCAACTTATCAAACCCACTTATTGAATTTCTGTTCAATGTTTTAGCTGTAGGAACCTTTTTGAACATCATTTGAACCCCTTTAAAATGAACTGTCTGTAAGGGGTTCCTGTTAGTGTTTGTTTTAAACTAGCCCTCACCTTGGTGAGTTTACTTTACTAGAATTAAGCAACCTATTATACCTTCTCAAGCTACAATATTGGTTGTTATACAACTCAAACAAACTTACAGCTAAACTACATTGATATCAGTAGATATTGGCATGCAGTGGGTAACTCCAAGAAAATTTCAGGTTCTTGTTCTATGATAAGACATTGGATAGAGACCACTGCAGAAATGGCAGGAGTACAGGCAGCTTGTTAGTAGATCACACACATTCAATAGTAAAGAATGTTTACTATTCCTGAGTAAAAGGAAACTGTCAGAGATTCAAGCAGAAAAGTGTGGAGACGTTGTTACGTTGCACACTCATCATGCATGTTTTTGAAGTCATTTGCATAACATTAGTTAATTTCCATGTGTTCTCTTACATGTAATTGTAACACATATAACTTCATACATGGTACATCTCATTAGCACTTTACATATTCATATCCACTGGGCATAAATTATTGTCGGATTAAAAAAGTCACCTTTTAATGTGCCTCTGAACCTAGAAGTGAAAGTTTGATCGAGTTAACGTCAGCTAATGAAATGTCTAACCTTTCTTTTCCAGTTGGTTTCTTTTATATGCTAGTTTTGCAGGCTTTCACAGAACTGTTCTAGACTTCATTTTCTACCCTTCCCTGCTGGCCCCTTATCAACAGCCATTTGTCCTATGTCTATGTTAATAAGTTTTAAATATCTATTTATATGACACATGGTTTCCTTTGTTATCTGTAATTCATCCACTTTAAATTATGTAAAAACAATTTAAAATGCATTTCTTTAATGAAGCAATGCAAACAAACTTCCCCATAAACTAGCCCTACTATTTTGTTCAAATTAAACTTAATTTCTCAGTCCCAAAGAATAGACTGTATTCTATTCTGATTAAGCTTTCAGTTTAGCTTGGTTATTATAAAACATACTTGGCTACTGAAAGTTAACATGTCTCTTGTCCATACAAAAGCACAACTCTCACCTCACAGGAGAAAAAAAAAGGTATTTTATTCCAGAGCTAAATATGAGTTACCACAGTCCAGTTATGCAGACTCATTTTACTCTAAATTCCATGTTTCAATGTGGTAGCTGTTTCATGGTGTTTTACAGGGATGTGAAAGTAACACTAGTAATGCCAATGACCCATGTACATGTTGCACCAGGGATATGTTAGTGATCCCCCCAAAATAGACAGGAGCCAATCTGATGCCACTCACAGCAGGGTCTATATTCTGTTGAGCTAGCTCACCCCAAACCCCACCCCAAATATACCGCCATCATGCAGGATCGTTTTGGTGGTACCCCAATACGATCCAGAATGAAGTAAGCATTTACTGATACCATGGCCCCCCTTACTTTTTAAAAGCTCTTCCTGCCATGCAGCTGCTGGTTGCCACATTTATGACCTCTATGCCAGTTTAAATGCTGGGGCTATATTTGTCCTTCTCCTCCATTTTCTGCTAGGTCTAAGGTGCCTCCCCCCAAAACAACAGTGCTGATGGCAACGTTCTAAGCAGAAGGACTCTCATCACCTAAAGAGAAGGATCTTTATTAGGTAAACAAAAGTCTAAATTCAATGTTCCTTATCTCACAGGATGGATTCCAGTATACCAGAACCTCCTTAGGTCAACCCGAAAATCTCAATTACCACAGGCAAGGGCATCTAGTTCTGGGCCAATTCAAACAGCTTGTATCAGTTCAAAGTTCCCACCCTGATAACTGTCATAAAAACTCTGCTTGCTTATCCATCATTTTGCTTCTCTCTGCCACTGGCAAGTTAATTCCCAGTAAACCTCTTTTCTATCTACAGAGTGGTCTGATTCAGTGATTTCTCTGTGTCTTCTCTTAAGTACTCTTCCTCTGGGCAACTGCCTGTTCCAGAGTGTTTTCTTTTGGACTCAGATAAACTTGTCCCCAAGCTTCTGTTTAAGGAATCCCAGCAATTTTCTCTACATCAGTAACAGAACAGAGAAAGTCATGAGTCAAGGCACCTTTTCAAAAAGATGGTGGAAACATTACAGAAAAGTGGGGAAACCTAGCTATATTCCTCATTCTTGACTGCATTCTTGCCCATGGGTTGGTGGGAACTAGAGGTCAGTTTATAGATTCCAGAGGACTTAGTTAATGCTCACAAAGACATTAAGAGGTACAATTAGTGGCTAAAAGAACCAATAAAATTTGGCTTTGGAATTGAAGCACTCCATCCTTTCCAAGGCACTGAAGTTCAAACTATTCAGCCTTGTAGAAGGTTGAGTGTCAGGAAGTCTTTCCTGGAACTTTCCATCATACTCCAGAACGTCTGTAAGTTCAAATCTCATATTTAAGCATCTGTACTTACTAGTCCCTGTTAGTATCTTTCAAGCAGAAATACAGCAAACTCAGTCGTTGTGAAGGTTTTCCACCTTAAGTGTCCATGAATTTTGACAGACTCATAAACTTCAATTCTTTGCAAGGTAGGCCAGCCACAAATTAGAGCATGAAGAACCTGACCCACTCTATCTAGCCACAAATTTTCTCCCAAAGAACTTTGCTCTAAAAAGACATTTCTAAATCCTAATCATTGTCCAATCCCTTTTATGCCCTCACCTCTATGGTATTTCAAAACTTCTACTCCTAACACCAAATAGTCATTTTCTAAATTAAAAATCATATAACAGATTTTTAAAATAGAGGTTTGATTTATTGCATTTTGGAAAGAAAGATACGTAAAAAATAAAAAGCTTAATTGTCACTATGGAAAATGAAAATGGAAAATATTGCTCTCTTCCATATTTCAGCATTTGCTTTACATAACTGGTTACTTCATGTCCTTTCACTTTCTATCGATGTTTATATAAATCATCTTGAGGAGTAAAATTAGTAACGTCATGGCCTGGGAATGGCTTTCTCAATGGCCTGGGATCCATGTCTTCGAAGTTTACAAAACAGGAACATGAGACACATTTCTCTAGCAAGTTGATGCAACACTTGCCTTTAAGATGCAAACTTCAGAGTTGCAGGGGTAGCTTGGTGATTAAGAATGATTCCTGCTCTTCCAGAGGAACTGAGTTTGGTTTGCAGCATTCACCTTAGGCAGCTCACAACACCTGTAACTCCATCTGCAGACCATTTGCTGCCCATCCTTGCCTCCAACACCTCACACACTCATAGCACATGTATCTATGTATGTAAGTATATAAAAGTAAATCTTAAAAAGAAAACTGGTATAAATTTTGGCAGATTTAGTTTAGAGCTTTAGATAATAAGATTCTTCTGCAGATGGATGTCCAGTATGGTCAGCAACCTTTGCTGAATATGCTGCCCTTTTTCCCAAGGTATATTTTGAATATCTTTATCAAAAGATAAGTAGTCATAGCTGTGTGGATCTATTTCTAGGTCCTCTATTTTATTATAGCTGTTTATATTTCTGTTTTGATGCCAGTAATCAAGGTTACATGGTCTTTACTGATCCCCTCCAAACCCAACTATGATGGTGACATCACCCAGAGTCGACAGGGATCTGTGAATTTGTTGCCATGGCAATGGCCATACATTCTCAGCGTCCACTTGGTTTACCTCCCTCCTTTACATGCGAGTGGTTATGTCACAGCCTAAATAAAAGCCAGACCCTTCCTGACCTTTGTTCCTTCTCTCTCCTTTCCTCCTTTGTCTCTGTCACCCCCTTTTGTCCCCTTCCCCCACAATAAACCTCTCTCAAGTGGAGCTGCATTGGCCTGGTGTGGTCTGTCCAGATGTGAGCTGCAATTCTATCACAACACATATTATTGACTCAGGATTGAAAGACAGACAAATTATAAGGATATATTAAACCAACTATTCTGTCTAGCTGAAGCATCTAGCCAGCAAGGAAGTAAGAATTAAAATGCAATCGGTAGCTGCTGATGGCCATTTTTATTTCTAGATATAAATCTATAAATTGCTGTCTGTCTGCAGACATGTTATTTTGGAGAACAGTATGTACACTTTAGTGAAACTCCTCATGCAAACCTAAGGTCTCTCATTTAACCTCATCTGATTGTAATTCCATCCAAGGTGTCTTCAGAACCATGTCAAAAAAAAAAATCAGATTGTTTCTTAGATACTTATACATACATACATACATATGTACATACATATATACATAGTCTAAAGCTTAGACAATTAATTATGACTCCCCTTTGAGGAGGACATACTCTTATTTGTATGTCTTACTTCTTGGCTACTGATGTTTCTTTTAGCCTTCTCCTAAGTTATATTAAAATGCCTGTAGTAAAATCTCCAAGTCTGCTTCAAATTGCTTTGCCTGGAATTTCTTGTTTCCCAGAAACAAAGAATAGCATAGCTTTGAATTAGAATGGGGCCCTTAAAAGATTGAGGGTCACCTGGTTCCTGGTGGGTCAGCATGGCTGTTCCTCTGCCCGATACCTAACTACTGATAATAAATTTGAATTTAGGTATGTAATACTTCCACCAGTGGTTTTTTTTTTTCATTCAAAATTATTTTGGCTATATTTTTGAAGGATTTGAAGAACTAAGAGGTATGGCCTTGTTTGAATATGTGTAGCCTTGTTAGAGGAAGTGAGCTTTGAGGTTTTAGAATCCCAAGTCAAGCCTAGATACTTACTCTCTCCCTCCTCCCCTCCCCCTCCTCCTCTGCTTACAGATCAGGATGTAACTACTGCTCCAGCACTTGCCTACATGATTCTATGCTCCCTGCCAGGGTGCCAGGCTGACAATGGATTAAAGCTCTGAAACTATAAGCAAGCCTAATTAAATACTTTCCTTTGTAATAGTTCCCTTCATCATCATGTGTCTTCATAGTAAGGAAACAGTGGTCTTTTGTATTTCCATATGAATTTTATTAGTGTTTTTCTTTACGTTGGTGAAGAATAACTTTGGAAGTTGGATGAATATTGTGTTGAACCTACAGATTACTTTGGTAATACAACCATTTGGCAGCACTAATTCTTCCAATCCAGGAAAATGAAAGTCTTTCAAGTACTTAAGATCTTATTCAATAATTTTTTCAGAGTGTTAATATTTTCATTGTAAAAGTCTTTCACGTTCTTTCTCAGGTTTATTCTTTGTTATTTTTAAGCTATTATAGAGGAAATATTTCTCCTAATTTCTTTTTCAAATGTTCATTCACTGCTGATTCTCATATATTATTTTATATCATCCTTATTATGTTGAAGTTCATTTTATCTATTCTTAGTGTCTTCAGGGCTTTTATAATGAGAACACGTGGAATTTTGTAAAATGCCTTTTCGGCCTCTTCCAAAATCACTATTCTGTCCTTGGGTTTATTTATATAGTACATCACATTCCTCAAATTGCCTGTGTTTCACTAGTCTTATATCTTTGGGATAAATTGGACTTGGTCATGGTGTGTGATCTTCTTAATGTTATTTTGAATTA